>NW_013671220.1:57538-62246 GCF_000517525.1 Limulus polyphemus
CTCTGTATACAGAGTCCCCCGTAGCACCTCATCAAAATTCATGCACAATTACGCAAACATACAAACAGTAGCGGATAGACTCTTGCATAATACTATAAATTACTTTAAGAAAAATTGGCAAAAAAACGACCTACTTTGTGAGCTCGACCGTTATTACATACATGATGGAAGTAGACCTAAATACCTCTCGCCAGTTAACATTTATTTTAAAATGAAAGATGTGATCAGGCCATCTAACGCTAGACATATAAACCCGACACTAGTTAGAGCCTAAAAATAATTCATTTAAAAGGTATTGTATGTAAAATGTATTCGATTAGTCTCATTATGGACTTATATAAGCAATTCAAAACACAGAATGTAACTGTGGATACGTACATGGACATTGCCCTGAAAGGGGTCGGAGCAAGTGCGGTTTACTCCGACCCTCATGTAGTATCAACAATCTACATTCCCAGTCGACGTACCACAGTCCGGAAAGGAGGAAGAGGTCCCAGCGCACCTGACCCTCCTAGGTCACAAAGACCTAAATTCCTATCAGGAGGAGAGAGTGTGTCAATTGATGATTCTGCACTGATATTTTATAGGAAATAAACGCACTTATCTCTCTCTCTTAAAATTTGCAGCATAGCACGACATACAAAAAGAAGCCTTCTTTCAAAGCACCCTCAGTCACAGCAGACAGACAGACTGACAACAATCAACAAAACCTCCGGTGGTGGTCAGGTTCAGCGACCTCAACGGTGAATGCATGACAAACACCAGTACAAGTAATACCCAAGGTAAGCTTGGTTTGGATGAAGTATATCCATTTAACATCACCTCGAAAGTAACTACTACAAAACAGTTCACAAACACGCTTCCCCAGGCAAAAGAGGTATAGCTCTACTTATTAAGGAACATTTAAACGTTACATTAACCATCCTTGTACCAATGAAAACATGTTATGCTATCTACGCCTTCCGAATAACACTACTATTGCCATCCTGGCACTATACATATCACCAGCCAACACTCCTGACACCAACTATATCCAATCAGTCATCAACAACAACTCCTCAACAGTTATTATTGAAGACTTAAATGCTAAACATACCGACTTTAACTGTAGGAACACTACTAACCATGGGTGCATTATCAAACAAATCCTACAAGATAATGACTACAGCACCATCAACAATAACCAAGTCATTCACACTACCCCTCACGGTACACAGGGCATTTTAGACCTAACTATAGTTTTACCTAACTTACTAAACCACTCTCACAGTTTCCAAGTACATCAAAACATAGGAGGAGAACCTCGATCCTATTTCTTTCCGCGTGTTCAGACACCAATCAAACTCGCGCCCATTAAAACCAACAATTTTAAACTACACACAAGCAGGTTATACCAAGCTGAATCAAACAATTCTACAGCATTTACCATTAATAAAAACTCATGCCATCAGTTGTTCCGAAATCGAAGACTATGCCGAACAAATAACACTTGCCATTAATATAGCTATGAAAAAAACCATACCCACCAAAATAATAAACCCAGACCTCAATGCCATAAATTCATAATTTAATCAAGGAAAAAGACACCTACACAGGTCCTTCATTTCTACTTGCAACCCAGAAATAAAATCTTTAATTAACAATTTAACAGTAAAAACAATCAAATTCAAAAACTCATTAAAATGCAGCAAAACAACAACTGGAATAACTTCTTTCAATCAATAAATGAGGCTCGCTCTAACTCAGCCCTCTTCTGGAAAAAATTCCGTAAAATCTCTGGCGATTTCCTTGAATTTAATATCAGATGTCTACAGTATAATAACACCATTTCCACCGGCGACAACGAAAAGGTACAATTATTCCCGAAATTCTACGAATATACTTTCAACATGCCTGACTCTCCACATTTTCATAATCACAGTTAACACGAATCAATAATTATATCTGACCACAAAGAGAACATGTATCCACAGTTGTACACAAAATCCCAGCCAGATCACCAATTACCACACTCGGCTAATCTCACTTTTAGAATTAAAAATCAATATAAAAAACTTAAACTTACAGCCCCTGGCCAAGACGGCATTAGCAACAAGATCTAAAAAAAAAACCCTCTGACCCCATTCTACAACACCTTTTATCACTATACAACCTAGCTTTCAATCTAATAACAAATAACATGCACTCTACTAACCTAACAGTTCATTCCAGCAACCCAGGACAGGCACTGGTCAAGTAGATTATTTGGCGCTTGACCGTGAAAGTGGGTTTTCTCTGGGTACGCCAGCAACTATTAAAGTAATACCTAAGAAACAATCCGATCTCCACCTACCCAATAACTACAGACCCATAAGTCTCACCAGTACCCTCGGTAAAATAATGGAAAAAATAATATCCATCAGACTGCTACATTTCTACGAAACCAACAACATATTAAATAACATCCAAATGGCAGTCATAAACACAGACAAACCACGGATCACCTAGTCCGCCTGGTAAAATCAGCATACCAAAGCTTCAATAAAAAACACACCACAATAGCCGCGTTTCTGGACGTAAAACAAGCATTTGACACTGTCTGGCACAACGCTATCAGATTCAAATTATGTTTAAACAACACTCTCACACCCATCACCAGATGGATATCGAGCTTTATTTCTAATCAAAACTCAACAATAAAAATTAACAACTCCATTTTTCTCTCTTTTCCGCTAAATGCAGGAGTTCCACAAGGCTCTGTTCTAAGCCCCTCCTGTACATAACCTACGTTAATGACATTCCGTACCTACCATACACACACTAACATCGCGGATGATATTGCAGTCTGGAGCACTTCCCGTGATCCAGAAATAGCCGCCATCCGTGTACAAAATACCCTGAAAACAATCATAGCATGGTGCAACCAATTAAAACCCGAGCCATAGCACTCCACAGACAAATTAACAAACATCTAAGAAAGCTACAACAAGTTACGCTATATTTATATAACACCCCTATTCCACTCTCCTCTTCAGCAAAGTTCCTCGGTATCACACTAGATAAGAAATTTCGCTAGACACTCCACATCAATAACACTTTAGAAACAGCCAGTGAAAGAATATCCTACTGTTACGTCTCCGTTTGTTAATTGATTTTCCGTAACTTCGTTCCGACGAAACCTTAGCGACACAAGTCCTTACTTAATAAAACTGGTTTATTCTTTCTGAATATAACTTTAACGATACACAAACGTTTTAACAACGAACGTTAACTTCAACAATACTTTCTGACTGCAATTCAATTACTCACTACCTACACACATTATCCCGTCACGTTGTCACCCTCTTATATATACCAACCTACCCTATATCTAGTAATCTCCCGAAGGTTCGAGAGAACGAGTGGCGTGACACTAGTCACGTGACCTCGCTGACGCAACACTACCTTTACTATATTGGCGGTACCAACAAAGGATGTAACAGCCACTCAATCAAAACCATCTACAAAACATACATTAGCACACTCTACGAATACGCATACGCCATCACATGCAAAATCCCAGAAAAAAATTACAAATACAACAAAACAAAGTCACCAAAAGTGCACACTGCTTACCTAACTATACGCCGCGAGAATACCCAGATAAAATAACTGACGTCACCCGTATCAAACAATGCTTTTACAAACTCGCCTCGAAATACTTTAAAATAGCCATGATACGTAATAAAGTCACAAGAAAGTTTCATCATCTTTCCTCAACACCCATATCATGGCAAAAACACACATCACCCAAGGCCTACCCAACTGCACCACCCGATCTACTCAAGTTGTTGCTGAGGGGTCTGTTCGTAGATGCCTTGGACAGTCCACAACTTAAGATACAAGTGAAGCAAGCACACCCCTCTACCATGCAGGATGCAATGGCCAGAGCTCTCGAATTTGAATCCTACGTTAAGTCCAGCACAAAGATACCAAGGTTGGTACAGTCATCTGGATTCAAGGCCAGAAAAGGTCAGCTTTCAGAGAAGTTTGAAGGACTTTGCTGGCACTGTAACAAACCTGGGCACAAGAGAGCTCAATGCTGGAAACTTCAGCACAGGGGAGATGCCACAGCAGGAAAGGTTGGTATCCAGAAAGGTTGTTGGAACTGTAGAAAGCGAGGACATATGAGGAGCCAGTGTAGGAGGAATATTACCAACAAGTCAGCCTCAAGGACACCAGTAGTGGTTGGTGTTGAGCGACGCCCACCAACCCCCATCATGAAAGTCCCAACAGCTAGGTGTAAAATGCCAAGCACTCACAGTGTCTATGTGGTAGGAAAGCTGGATGGCCAAAGGTGCAACTTTGTCATAGACTCTGCATCTCAACAAACCCTTGTGAGCATCAAGGTGTTAGATCATGAAGGAGTACCAGAAGCCATACAGAAGCTTTATGGTGTGACAGGACTTTCTATAAGATTGTGGGGACCAGTGTGGGTAACTATTGAGCTCATGGGCATAAAAGACAGACAGGAAGTATACTTGGCTGACATTGAAGACGAATGCATATTGGGATTGGACTATCTACTACCAAGGAAGTTTGTAATTGATTTTCATAAAAGGACGTTTGGGAATAACAAAGGCCACGTTCCGGTAACTGTTAAGAGAGAGGTTGAACTAATTAGGTGTCATCGGGCTTAAGTCAAGCCGACTGAAAGAGTTGATGATGGTTAAGTGGAACCAAATATAGA
>NW_013671221.1:0-14556 GCF_000517525.1 Limulus polyphemus
TAAGAGTATACTAAACTTTACTTTTATGTAGGCTACACTAACGTGACGTTTAGGTGGTTCGTTTAACTATTATACGTGATGTACGTTTTTTTCTGGGGGGGGGAGTAAAAAATGTTACAAAACGCGACATTATTTTCTTGTCGACGTAATTCTATAATTTCGGAGTGTAGATTTCAAAATTGAAAGAGTTATTTAAGTTGCAAAATCGTCGTGAGACTTTTTCTTTTATTTTTTTGATGCTAAGAACGTTGCTACGAGTATGACTTTTATTCCATATTAAGTGATTTCATTCAACGATCACGCAGAACTATATTTTAATGTAGTGTTATTGTGGTCCCTTGGGAACAACTTTTGTTTTATATTTACATTTAATCAAAATATCATTTCTTATATTATATTAGTTCACAGTAAAGGTACGGTTTCTTTATTTATTTTTACAAGCTCTTGTCAACAGCACATGTAATATATTGTCAGTAGAGAATGATGTATAATAAACCAGTAATTTCTAGCCTTTTTCACTCCACGGACCGACAATACCTTTATAAAACCCAACCTTTTCACTCCACGGATCGGCAACACCTTTATAAAAACCCAACCTTTTCACTCCACGGATCGGCAACACCTTTATAAAAACCCAACCTTTTCACTCCACGGATCGGCAACACCTTTATAAAAAACCAACCTTTTCACTCCATGGATCGGCAATACCTTTATAAAAACCCAACCTTTTCACTCCATGGACCGGCATTGCCTTTATAAAACCCAACCTTTTCACTTCACACTTTTTGGTATGGTAAGTGGAAAGTGTAAGATGGTGTATACATAACTATTTTGATTTAGAATTTTTGTCCGTTAAGGGGATAATAAACGCCCTTAAACTGGGCACATTTCAGTTTTATAGACTTTTGGCTTTGAATTTAAAGATATAGGTACTTAATTACTTATACGAGACAGTTATTACCTTTCACAAAGCAGAGTATGCAATTAAATTATATTAGCATCTAATGAAATCATTAGAGATTTAATAATAAAAGAAAGGAGGGGAACTTTACCCAACATTGCTCTAAATACAATTTTTGCTTCTTTCACGGATACCCTTTGCTATTATTTATATATATAAAAAAAACATTTGAAATGTTAGGGTTATATAGGCCTATTGTTTTATGTCATAATACAGGTTCTTCAAGAAACTTGCAACTGAAAATTATGAGCTTTTCTTGTCTTACAAGGAATTAAGAAGAAAACAATTTTCACGCGCTCCTAACACATCTTGTGAACTTATCTAGTGAAGAGAGAGAGAAAAAAAAACGTATTGTGAAATATTTTATTATCAACGTTTCTGGAGAACACAATTTGGGGTCCACTTCAGTAAACGACTTCTCATAATATTTTTACTCTTTACAGCATTTATTACAAAGATTTGTTTCTGGAATTTTGTGGTAGTGGTTTTATAATGATATCTAACCTACAGCCTGTACTTAAAATACAATAAATTGCCAGAGTATTTGGATTAATGAAATTTCAAGTACTTGATGGATATTAAGTCATGCTTTATGGTTGTTGACCAGAATGGTTCAGTTTTTATTTCTGATGCTCTTGGATAACTTGATACATTACGCTCCTTACGTTGAGACAGAAGGGCCTTCATTTTTAAGAACGATCAAACTTACTTGAAAGTGACCTTTGAAGGCTAATCACGTGTAGTGAATCTGTTCAGTTCTACTGTTCTTATCGGATAGAAGCAAGTAGTTTAACCCTAAGAATGCTACACACACACACAAAAGACATCAAATATTATTTTTATAAAGCATAATATATAGAAACAAGGTACAGTAATTTTAATAAAGTACAAGTGCATCGTCTGCATACTACTTGTGAATGTTCACTATAAACATTAATTCCACAACTGGTGCACACTGCGTATTATGCGATCATCTATGTATCTTCTGTAAATAAGATGGGATTTTTTGGATTATCCTGTTGAATTTCTAACCCAACAAGCTCTTTCCCAAGTTGAATGATAAAATGTCGGTGTTTGTGCACTTTACCCTGAAGATACTGAGATTTCAACTTCTGCCATATTATAAAAGCATCTGCTGCACAAACTTCAATTAT
The DNA here is from genome assembly GCF_000517525.1 of Limulus polyphemus. Taxonomy (NCBI): domain Eukaryota; kingdom Metazoa; phylum Arthropoda; class Merostomata; order Xiphosura; family Limulidae; genus Limulus; species Limulus polyphemus. Next base: position 2,116 of record NW_013671221.1, read on the forward strand.
ATTGTAGAAGATAACAATGGGCCATCTTCGGGTCATTCTTTTCGAACTGTAGTATCGCACTATCGTTTCAATTCTGTCCACGCCACCTTTTGGCGGTGGTGTAAAACAAAATGGCTTCTGTTTTTTTTTCATTTATTTATTTTTCTCTGACATGTTGTCAGTTGTTGGTTGAGAGTGCATTGTCCTTAGGAAAGTTACAGTACTACCTTTTTAGGACAATATGATGAAATCGTTGAGTCAGTTTGGAATCCAAAAATAGTAGTTGCTGGTGTTCTTCCTTTCTGGTTTGTAAGCTCAGGTGGAAGCTCTGTTGGCGGAGCTAGATGGACCAAGGACTTGTCGCAAAATGTTACAGAGTGTAGTTCTTCCTGCTGCTTGGCTTGGAGGCTCAGATAGCCATACTTCATATTTGTTTTTAGAGGTAAATCGCTTAACTTTTGCATGACCACTATTGTCCACTTCAATAACTTCATCATTATCTGATACGTTAGATGGAGAAATATCAGTTATATTTCTAGTTCACCATCGTCATCAGACATACTGTCAGCTGTTTCTTGTTCTTCATCGTTTTCGTTATTCTTTTGCTCTAAGAATAGCTGTATTTTCTTATTTACAATACATCTTGGTGACATTTTAGGGCTATTGCTCGTCCTTATTAAAAAAAAAAAAAACTTTGCAAAAGCTATTTAGAGATACGAGTGTACTCAACAGTGCTCACGGAAAGGACTATCCATCTTTTTATCACCGAAAAGATGGCGTAAGAAGGCATACATTTTGCATAACATTATATATACTAGTATATATCTAAATAATATAATACCAATATATAATACTTATAAATAGTGCAAACCGATATAGAGCAGAAAATTTATTATAACGTTTACCTTATTTCTATAAGCTTTTGGGTTTATTGGACCCATATGGTATACGGTTGCAAGGTCAGTAATATTTCACAAATCAGAATTTATACTTCTGCAGAATGTAATGCTTTCATAACAGCTTGACATAGCTGGACTTTTGAGTCCAATGGACCCTGATGGTAGTCAGAGAGTTAAACGACCTTGCTTTCCTGAAACATTGTCTCACAGATTAATCTCTAACTTACAGACCCCCTCTTGTAGTTCATAGGTAAACTTAGGGTATTGTAAGGCGAAAATTAAGGGCCCTATCCTTACGCTGGGCACAACACAAATAACTCGCTGTACAACTTTGCACTTAATAACAAAGTTTCTGAATAACGTAGCCCATAATCTCTCTCTCGGCTTTCTGTTGTGTGGGGATAACGATAATTCACTGAAATCCATGGATGCAAACCCCGCCTTTTTGTAGTTTGTCATGCTTGGGAACTGCAACTTCCGTATGTTACTTCCTGTCGTACGAACGCCCTAAGTTCTGTGCTAAAGGCAGGTTCACATGTCCATTACTGCACTCTGCACAGGAAATTGATCATCTGAAAAAAAAAAAAAAAAACCCGGCGAAACTGTTATTTCTGTACATAGTCACGTTATATCCCGTATTATCTGACAAAGAATGGAACTTCCCCATTTATATAAGTATTTGTGTGTACTTTTTAATACATAAATTTGAGTTTTAATATTATTCTTAATGAGTGCGTGGACGGATTAACATAACATAGGAGCGGCAGTTGAATCACGCTGATATGAATATCAGCACAACATATTCTTGCTTGTGCATAAATTACTATTGGATCAACTCGTGTTAGACCACGTTTCTAGGCAAATTTAAATCACACCAGAAGGAAGGAGACTTACTTTCCACAAAGACATAGGTTGTCTAGTTAATTGAATGCCTTCTTTCTAGTCCTAAGTATAAATTTAGGGACGGCTGTGCGAAAAATTCTAAGCAATCGAACATATATTCTGGCTTACTGAGCTTTTCTTATAAATTAGGATTTTTTTATTGTGTTCGTTTATTTAGTGGTGTATAAGATACTTAAAGCAGATATATTACCGTAAACAGAAATGCTATGGAGAAAAATTGTCACCAAAATGGGTATATGATAGACAATAACTAAACTTATTAACTAAACAGCTCAATAAATAGTTAATATTCGAAACGAAGTTCCCTGCACGTGCACCCGCTGGTCACGTGACAAGGTATGAGTCAGGTGCTATAACGTTCGTTGTAAGTAGCGTTAGGCGTGTCATGGCCTACCAGCCCCAGCTGGATGATTCCCGTTATAACATGAACAGTGCATTTCTTCCTGCATCTGTGTAAGTTTTTTTAATAAAAAAATTACTAAATTCTACTGCTTATTTATTGTTGCATTCTCGCAGATGCCATTTTTGGTATATATATATTTTACTAGGAGAAAAATATGCTTTTAGCACAAACATGTTGAAATATAATAATTATATTCATTTACATGCAAGAAAACTGGATCAGTGATATAAACTTCCGAGGAAACAGTTTATTAAGCATTTAGAATAATTCTTGTATGAGTTATATGAAAAAAGTGAAAACAAATCCATCTGTTTTAGTTTATTCTTGTTATTGTTTCATACAGCACAGAGCAGTCAATAGCTTCAGCAAGAGCCTCAGTCATGGTGTACGATGATCTTAATCGACGGTGGCTTCCCAGTGGGTCATCCAGTGGACTTTCTAAAGTTCATATTTATCAACATATTGTCAACAATACTTTTCGAGTTGTTGGACGAAAGCTACAGGACCATGAAGTAAGTGTTCTTGTGTATTGATTGAACCGGGGATATAATTTATTTTCAGAATAGACAGATATCGGAGAGTAAACGCATGACAGGGGAGTCTGGGGAGGCTCTACTCCAATGGGGGCAGTGATGTTGGAGGAGAACCAGCTTTGGTGTTTTTGCATTCTGCCAGGTGAAAAAAAATATGGTTTGAAGTGGCAGGTTATCTCTGTTTATAAAAGAAATAAAAAACAAGTAATTTTGACTCATGCAAATTTTTCAGTAAAACCAAAACCAGAAAGTCTGACACTGAACTCAATGGCATTCAAGTTCAAAATGCACCTCCTTGGTCCCAGCCTTACAGAAACGATAGTTATCAAAATGCAAATGATTAACTTGCCACTTCCTCAGACCCCAGCCCCAGTTTTAAGAAGAGATAGTTACCAAACTGTGGTTGATGAATTTGCCACCTCCTCAGACCACACTTTCAGTCTCATTCTTAGGAAAGGATAGTTGTCAGAACCTGGTTGATTAATTTGCCACCTCCTCAGACCACACTTTCAGTCTCATTCTTAGGAAAGGATAGTTGTCAGAACCTGGTTGTTTAATTTGCCACCTCCTCAAATTCTCACCCTCAATTACAGTCTTGAGAAGATATAGTTATCAAAACCTGATTTATTAAGTGAAAGTTCATGGGGTGGGTTGGACCAACCACGAATTGAAGAAGTAATGTTGACCATAATTCTGAATTTACAAATTCTATCTTCACGAAATATGGAAAGCTTTTAGTAAACAGTACAAATCTGTTGTACACATAAAATCAGATGTGTTAACAAAGTTTTTGGTCTAAAGATATTTCTGTGAAATGCCAAAGTCAGTCTAACTAAGACTTTGACAAGGTGTAAGGTGATGTTCATTTGAAGAATAAAAATACTTTTGTTCTTTGTACAGTTTGCATATTGCAGTTGTATAGCCTCTACAACCTCCTAAACACATATCTACTGCTTTTTGAAGTATACTATACACTGCATCTGGTATTTTCTCTACTCTAACACCAATTTTTGCAAAGTCAGCATGAAAAGTTAATAGTGCTGACATCAAATTTATACTACCAGGTTGAATAATACTGTTTACAATATTTGGGAATGTAGACTTTGATCCACATCTGTGCACATAAGGTTGTTTTGCCACAGTAATATAGTACTTCTGCTCAGTACCCATTATCAATCTCAGTCCTAGAATAAATAATTACTTAAATCTGGTTGATTAATTTACCAATTCCTCAAAACCCCACTTTTAATACCTATTCTAGGACATAGTTACTAGACCTGTTTGATTAATATGCCACCTCCTTAAAACTTACCAGTGTCAGTCCTAGGAAAAGATACTTAAATTTTGTTGATTAATTTTCCACTTCCTCAGACCCTACCCTCAATCCCAGTTGTAGGAAAAAATAGTTATCAGAACATGTTTTATTAGTTCACAGCTGGTCAGATGATAAGTGTCTGTTTATATTCACTGATTAAACTTATTCTGATTATAGATGATATTAAATGCTTCATCAAATACTTCACCCCATCTCATTATTATTCTAGTAAAGGAAAAAGTCAAATTAAATAAAATCTGTAGATTAAAAAAAAAAAGTTATTTTCCTTCAACGACCAACTTTAATTTGGGATTTCAAGTAATCTGTCACTGTGCAAAGATGTCTGACTGCATTGAAACTTTATTTCCAAACTAGCTGGAGTACCTGTCTCCTGGATGGAAGTTATGTAAATTCATGATTAATAAAAATTATCTTAGGACATGAAAAGCTGCTTCCCTTATATGTAATTGTAAAAAATGCAAACATGCCTATAAAAACTGCAAAACACAAAATGTGAAACTGCAACTTTGCATGTATCTCTGCATGGATTCAACAAACCTTCATGCCAAATGTAGTAAAGATCCATCCATCAACAGGGGGCAGAGTAGTGGTAAAAATGCAAAAACACCCATAAAAAACTGGACCTAATGAACCTTCATACCAATTTTGGTGAAGATCCTTCCACACCCTGCGAAGTAGTTACATGGACATACAACATAAAATAGACAATACTGTTATATTTATATAGATGCTTGTTTCTGATTTTGTCTGAAACTGCAGAAGATATCCATCTAGAGCAAGACCAAGAAATAGACTTTATATATAAAGGTTAGCAATGCTTGGCTTGATTAGAATTTGGTTACACTTTACTCTGTGAGCAGTTGGTTATTGGGTGTGTGTGCGTGCGTATGTGTTTTTGTTGTTTTGTTAGTTAAATAAATTCTTCTGGCTACTGATTAGTAAGTACAGTAACAACATGTAACCTTTGATGTTTATACAATTCAAATAAGTAAATATTGAAGTAAGTGTTCCTTAGTAGGGCTATTAATGTTTGGAAGCTCAGAAAAAACAGTTTGTTGAAAATGGAGGAAACTTTCTAAAAAACCTGATAAGTTAGAAACAGATAAATACTTGCAACAGTGTCCTAGTAAAGTCAATTAGTAACAGAAAGAACTTATATTTGTATTTGCACCTGTGTTTGATGTATTTGAATTTTCAGGCTATGCTAGTAAGCTTTTTTGTGTAATTGATTTTTATTTGATAAAACATAGTGTGTTAAAATTTTTTGTTAAAGTTTTTGCTAATTTATTTTTCAGGTGGTAATCAATTGTGCCATTCTAAAAGGCTTGAAGTACAACCAGGCAACTCCAACTTTTCACCAGTGGAGAGATAACCGTCAAGTTTATGGTCTCAACTTCAGCAGCAAAGATGATGCTCATGCATTTGCAGTAGCCATGGTTAAGGTTTTGGAAATTCTGGACCAGAATAGTAAGTTCACAACTTTGGAAGTTCTGGACCACATTAGTGAGTTTAGAACTTTGGAAGTTCTAGGCCAGAATAGTGAGTTTAGAACTTTGGAAGTTCTGGACCAGAATAGTGAGTTCACAACTTTGGAAGTTTTGGACCAGAATAGTGAGTTTAGAACTTTGGAAGTTCTGGACCAGAATAGTGAGTTTAGAACTTTGGAAGTTCTGGACCAGAATAGTGAGTTTAGAACTTTGGAAGTTCTGGGCTAAAATAGTGAGTTTATTTTGGTTAATCTTTTCCTTTCATGCAATTCATACTTAAATTCTTGTTCATAATTGTGAATTTATTACAGTAACACTAACCAGTATATCACTGTTGATTCCTCTATGTATAAGGTTCTGGAGAATCTGTTGTTTTGTTTTCTTGAGGTTATTGTTCTCTAATTTTCTATGAAAGATAGCTTTCACCAAAAAAAAAAGGAAGGTTTGAAAATAATAATAAAAAAACACACACTCACAAAAGAGCACTTTTTTCTTTCACCACAAACTGGTAAAGAAAATGTCCAGCTAAGGTAAGTTTATCTGAAAAAATAGTTTTCCATATAACTTAAGGTGTGTTAGAGGATAACTTGCTCCTGTCAGATGAAACAAGGTTGTGTTTTGTTACATTTTTTAAAGAAGTTAGGTTATTGTAAAGCCCTAGTTCTTTAAAGAAGTTAGATGACTGGCTTTAGTACACTGAGATGGTCTAAGTACGGCTGTAAAGCAATAAAGTTAAATGAACTGTGATTTGAAAAGTCTGTTAGCTTTGGCTATAATAGTAAATAGAGTGTAATTTCCTGTATGATATGCAGCTGTTCTAGAAAGAACAAAGAAGGTAATTTGGACTTGTTTTATAGTGTCCAACTTTTTATTTGATGCTACAATGCTGATTCCTTCACAGTTAATGTTAGGGTAGAGAAAATAAAGTATAAAGTTTTACCAGAAAAAAATTGATATTCGTTTAGGAGGTTCCAATAGTTATGCAAATGAAATGTGAAAGCAGTAAGATGAAAGGAAGTATTTTATTCTTAACATGAAAATCACCTTTCATTCAGAGTGATTCTCTAAAGGCATTGCAAATTCACAGGCAAAGCTTTAGTGTAAATACTTTATTCCAGAATCTGTTTTTTTTGTTGTTTTTTTGTACAACAGACTTGTAATATTTACTAAATGCATGCTACATTTTCTGAATAATTTTTAGTACATTCAGAGCTATAGTATGTATAGTTACATGGTAGTTACAAGGCCTGTAAAAAATATTGAGCCCAATTTGATAGAGTTAAGATCAGAATTTTGACAAATGCTTGAGATAATGTTGATCACTCTTCTGAAAGAACTGTTTTGAGGACATCTTTAGTATCTGGAACTATTTGAAAACATCCCATACATAATTGTTGGGATTAAAGTCTGATGATAATGCCAACATCTCCATTTCCAATCTCCCTTTTTTTTTTCAAGATATGTTGACCATATTTGATGGTGGAAACAGATAGTTATCCTTCAGGCTAATTTCATCAGTATGTGGCAGCAGAGATGGTTTTATGATGTAGTCTATATACTATATGTCATTATTGGCATAGGATGTAAAGTCAGTATACTCATCATATTCCTACCCACTTCCATAGTTACCATATATATTTATTAAATTCCCATATTTTAATAGAGTTGAACCTGGTTTTATGTACACTCAAAATGAGCAGACATTTGTTTTCAAGCTTCAGGGGAAGTATAACTTGTATAGGTTCATTGTATGTCCATGATAATATTGCTGTAAGTGCAGTTTATTTCATTGAGCTTTTAACGTACATTTCATTTTTGGGTAGAATGTGTTTGATTGTCTATACATGATATGGCTGTCTATACATGATATGGCATCCATTTGAGGATGCAAACATGTGATTCAGTCTTGTAGTAGGTATTCTGTGATAGTTGAAAGTCAGAATTGATGGGTAGCAGTTAGCTGCATATGTTATGATAGGACTGGAAGTGGTATCACAGTCCGTCAACGACATTTTGAAATACTTCTAGTGATTGATTGGTTTCCTTTCATTCTTAAGGTCTACCCATGGTTTATGAACAAGTTGGAGCACTATAGTTTACAAGTGAAACAAGATTATGAGAAAACACTGTGTACAATAAAGATCTGAGTGATAAGTGAGATCACTTTATACAGTATAGGCTGAATGACCATTGAGACCACAATATACAGTATACGCTGAATGACCAGTGAGACCACTGTATACAGTCATGATGTTAGAAAAACACGTAGATTCAAGAAATAAAATTCACACAAAGATATGATACTCTATAACTGGAACACTTTCGAATAATGCATCTTTCTTCTTCAGGGGCAAACTGAGAATGATTGTATAAAGCAAAGTGTAAGATAAAATGAAGTTTGAGTGATGTAATGCAGGCCACCATGGAAATTTGGAAGTTTTTTGAGTGGCTTTCAATGTATTGTTTTAAATGTTTCTCATTTCTGGTGCAATACTACCAGAAATAAGAATGTTAGATATAAAGAAGCTAGAGATATATTGTTTCAAAAAAGAAAAATGATCAAAAGAAACTACATCAAGTATTGATAAATTAAAATAAAGGTGAGATATGGAGATTAGTTAAAAAAAAAAGAAAGAAATGTTAAGCAGATATATTTAAAAAAATAACATGGAAGATATCATAAATATATAATAGGTACTAGAAAGATTAGGGGTAAAAATTGAGAATTCACACAACATGGATGAAAAACTTTATTTTTCTGACATAGAACAAACTAATAATCATAAATCACTTATTCCAGGACCTAGATTGATTCTAATAGGTTGAAAAGTATTTATACTTGTAATCCAATAGGTTTCTCGTATTTCTCTATTGGCTTTAGTTTTTAAATTGGTTTCAGTATTGATAAGAGTTACATCAGTAATAGAATGACCAGGTTGGTTAAAGTGCTGGGTAATAGGGATGTCTTTTTCAGTGTTAATAGAATATTTAGGGCTATTGAAATGCTCTCTAAGAGTCGTTTGGGTCTGTCCTACATGCTGGTGATTGCATTTTTTGCACTGTTTGAGGTTAATGGTATTTGGTGCTGTGCAAGTCATTTCTTTAGAAACATATTTCTGTGGTGAGATGTAATCCCTCTTGCATGTACAAGGATGTCTTTAAAACTTCTGCTCTTCTGGAAGGAGATGATGGGAATTTCAGGAAATATTTGTCTAAGTTGATCATTCAGTTGTAGTAGATGAAAATTGTTTTTCAGAATGTGGGAAATGTTTCTTAGTTTAAAGTGATAGGTTATAACAATAGGAACTCTGTTTGAATTCTTTATTGGTATCTTTATATCCTCTTTTTAACATGGTTTGTTTCAGAACCTTGTTGTGTTTTCTGTAATTTGTTTCACCTGAACAGATTTTCTTTATTTGGAGAGCTTGACTATAGGTAATATTCCATTCAGTTTGGGTGAAGTGACAGCTTTTATAGTGAAGATATTATGGTCTGTTATTATGTTTTCTGTACAAGTCATTGTTTAATATTCTGTCTTTTAAAAAGACAGTGATATTGAGAAAGTTGATTTGAGTTGGGGAGTAATTGAGGGTAAACTTGATTGTTTTGTGAAATTTATTGCCATAAGAAATAAAAGTCTTTAAGTGATTCATAACCAGCTGTCCAAATGAATAATATGTCATCTATGTAATGTTTTCATGTATGAGGTTTTACGGGGTTTTATTCTAAAAGCTAGCTTTCAATATGCCCCATAAATATATTAGTGCAGTTAGGAGCTGTTTTTTGTATCCATTGCAGTACTGTTAACCTGAAGATAATTTACATTACTTAATTTGAAGTTGTTTAACTGCTGTTTAAGACTCTGATGGGTTAAAAAGGATTATGGCAGATTTCAGAATTTCTAGTCCTTCATAATGTGGAATATTAGTGTAAAGGGAAGAAATGTCCAATGTTCATAGAAGGCTGCTAGGCAGTAAATGTCCATTGTTCACAGAAGGCTGTTAGGTTGTAAATGTCCATTGGTATTGATTTCCTCTATGACATTAAGAAAGTGAGTTGTGTCCTTTATGTAAGAAGGAAGAGTACAAGGAATATTTTTTATGTGGTAGTCAACAAAAGCATACAGCTTCTCAGTAGCCATGTTCGTGGGTTGGCTGGAATTATTAGGTTTGTATACTTTCAATAAGAGATAAATCTACCTGGACAAACCTGTCTGGGTACCAAATGCTAGAAAGCTTTTTTGTTAATTTTCTTGTTTTGGAGAAGTTTTTTTAAATTTATCACTGATGGTTTTAGTAAACTGAGTTGTAGGGTGCTGTGTAAGTTTTTTTTTGTAGAAACTAGTGTCCTCGAGCTGGTGGTTAGTTTTAGCGATATAGTTATCTATGTAATTAGTGTTTGATTTAAGATCTTTTAGAGTAGTTCTAATTCTCTCTTTTTGGTTTAGATTATTGCAACATTGCCTGGAAAATTTTAGGCTTTGTATTATGTCATTTGTTACAGCTTTAATATAACTCTCTAAATTTGGTTCTCTGTTCAGGGGAGGTATCCAAGAAGACTTTTCTTTAAAAATCGGTGTAGGTTGATTGTCAATAGAGTGATATTTGTCAGGAAAAAATATGCTGAATGACCAGTGTATATAGTATATGCAGAATGACCAGTGAGACCACTGTATACAGTACATACTGAATGGCCGGTGAAACCACTGTATACAGTATAGACTGAATGGCCGGTGAGACCACTGTATACAGTACATGCTGAATGGTCGGTGAGACCACTGTATACAGTATAGACTGAATGGCCGGTGAGACCACTGTATACAGTGTAGACTGAATGGCTGGTAAAACCACTGTATACAGTATAGACTGAATGGCCGGTGAAACCACTGTATACAGTATAGACTGAATGGTCGGTGAGACCACTGTATACAGTATAGACTGAATGGTCGGTGAGACCACTGTATACAGTATAGACTGAATGGTCGGTGAGACCACTGTATACAGTATAGACTGAATGGTCGGTGAGACCACTGTATACAGTATAGACTGAATGGTCGGTGAAACCACTGTATACAGTATAGACTGAATGGCCGGTGAGACCACTGTATACAGTATAGACTGAATGGCCGGTGAGACCACTAGATACAGTAAATGCTGAATGGCCGGTGAGACCACTAGATACAGTATATGCTGAATGATCGGTGAGACCACAGTATACAGTATATGCTGAATGATCAGTGAGACCACTAGATAACAGTATATGCTGAATGACTAGTGAGACCATTGTATACAGTAGGTTGAATGACCAAGCATTTTAAGTTCAGAAATTCTGATCAGATGCTCAATTTACATAACAACAAATTGAGGTGGAAGATGGACTTCATGTTATAACAATACCTGTATATAGTTTTGCCCATAAAGGCATCATTAGGTATCTTGATGATGCCGGTACTTGTGAAACTATGGTCATAATAAATGAAGTGTTTGTGAAAGATACAAATGTCTTTGTTTTTCTCAGTTATGTAATCATGGAGTTTCACCATTGTTTCAAGCATTAAAAGTAAGTAGCCATAATATTACAAATTCAGATTATCCCATAAACATTGTGCATAGAGTACAATTAAAAATAGTGTTGATTGTTTTTACAGCATGGTTGTGTCAACAGTTATTAGTTTGAAGAAAGGTTTTAAAGAGATGTCTGATTTGAACATTATAGAACTAAGATTCCATAAACCTGTAGTTATCAAATGTTGATGTGTCTATTGTGTTTTTAGATTCCACACTTCCAAGGCCTTCTCAACCACCAGTAGTGCCTCAACATTATCAGCAACAACAGCCAATTTATCAACAGCAGCCTATTTATCAACAGCAACAACAAAAACCCATTTATCAGGTTCAGCAGCAGCAACAGCAACCAGTCTACCAACAAATAGGCCAACCAATGCACAATGACACTGTAGAAACACGTGGCAGGTATGTCGCTTTTTGTAACACAATAAAAAATGATGCGTGTGTGAAAAGCTTGCTTCAGATAACATGTAATACTTTCTTGCAATTTGTATGAAAAAAAATTGGTAAATATCTAAAGTGTGAACTCTGGAAATACTCAGAGGATAAACATTTAACTTGTATGAAATATTTATTTGAAACAAAAAATGTTCATTAGAAAATTTTTCTTTTTCTTGAATGAAGACATTTGTTTCAAACATGAAATGTATTCTACTTATGTCATTTTCAGAACAAGAGAAGACTCAGGAGGAGAGAGAAGACAATCTGCTGTTCAGTATGCTACAAGTACAGGCATGTGTTTACTTATTTTCGTTTCTTTTATGTGTACACTCTTTAGTGTGTAGTGGAAAGAATAGTCAAATTCTAATCTGGTGTGAAAAGTTTTGAGTCACCAACTTTAGACATTTCATAAAGAAAAGTAATTTTTGGAAGAAAAATTCAGACATTACAGATATTAACTAAGATTATTCATGTTTAATATTAAATAAGAATGTAGTTGGAAGACCAAGAATTGTATTAGTGATGAATACTGTAAGTTATTTAATTCATAATTCAATGGGAGACTGTAGTGTCTTGTAATGGTGAGATATATATGTGATATTAGTATACATTTGAAAATGATGTACGCAATACGTTGAAATTGGTCGGGTAATTAGTTATATATTTGTAAATTGATTTCAGTTTGTATTTTTTACTTTATTTATGTCGTAAAAAGCTGTTTCTCCTAATATAATTTATATGACCCTCGTAATGGTGAAATATAGTTCTAATACTATTAGTTACATTAATTGTTAATAGCTGATTAAATCAGTTTAGATAAACGACCTTTACACTAGAGACGTATATATATTTGTTTTTTATTACTAGCAATGTTTTGCTTTTACAGCTTCTTC
>NW_013671221.1:15556-29030 GCF_000517525.1 Limulus polyphemus
TATATATTTGTTTTTTATTACTAGCAATGTTTTGCTTTTACAGCTTCTTCAGGATTAATACATACAAACTGTTTGATATTGAAGTATACGTTAATTTATGAAATTGATTGTGATGTTCCATCTCTCGAGTCTGTCGCACATGTATACAACAATGTATAAAATATCATTGTTGTTTCATTATTGTTCCAATATAGTATACTTATATTACGTAGCTATACTAACATATGACATATATTACTAATATAAAAATAAAGAGAACCGAAATATGTTTTATGATTAACTGAAAACACACAGACAGAAAATAGAAGTTGCTAAGAAACAATAATAAGTGGAAAGGATTTGAAATTTACTAGCAGTGTTTAAACTAATTGTAATTGTAAATCAGCACTATAAAATATTAATGAACTTAATGTAAAATAAGCATTATAATATCAGTGTGTAAATATATATATGTTTATTTATTTATTTTATTTTTTCAATCATAATCCATTGTGAAACTATATTCCTTTGTAATGCTGGGATAATGTTTTTGAATCATAAATCAGTTGGAAGCTATTCCAGTACTAGCCACCCAGTGCCTCCAACTAGTGTATCCCCTAGTGGATCAGGCCATCATCGCTCCCCCTCAGCTCCTTTATCAACTCCACCTCCAGTTCCACCTCCCATGCCAGCTCAACCAGCTGTTCCTCCACCTCCTCCTCCTCCTCCTCCAAATCATGTAGCTCCTCCAGCACCACCCCCACCTCCTGTGGGTGGTTCCCAGATGCTTTCTCGACAAGTATCTACAAATAGTACCCCAATGTCACTGGCTGCTGCACTTCAAACGGCAAAGCTGAGAACAACACAGCCAAAGGTAGAGTTAATAAACATTCACATTATGTGCGTATTATTATTATGTTAGAACTAATTTAACACAATAGGACATACAGCACTGTGTTAGAGTCTGGACAGCTTACTGGGATTTTTTATATATCTTTTGACTTTGAGGTTGACTTTTCATTTGCATAATATTATTAAATAGTTACAGCAGAGATCTTGCATACATGGGCATGATAATACATATGTGAGTGCATTTAGTGTAGTATGTAGTTTGAAACTCTCATTTTCTTTATGTGTATAATAAATTTACTTAGAGATTTAAATCTTCTTGAAAGAAATAATAACAATAGGATAACTTTTGAACATTTGTCTTTTATTACCGTCCATTTTGCTTTACAACATCTTCAGATTCTCACAATCTCAAACACAACATGGGTTATAGCTCTGTTACGCCTCCGTTCGTTAGTTAATTTCCCGTATAATTTCTTTCGGATGAAACTTTCGCGACACAGGTCTTTTCTTAAATAAAACTGGTTTATTCTTTCGAAATACAACTTTGCAATACACTTAATTTCCACAGTGACGCTATAACAAACGCTATAATTCACAATGTTACGTATCACGTGCTCAACAATACGTCTCTCTGTCCATAGTTCAATTACACATTACTTTCTTGCTGTCAGTTCTTACCGGTTTATATATACAAGACTACTGCATATCTAGTAGGCTCTCGAGATTTCAGGAAGGGCGTGAACGTTCGAGAAGTGCATGACGTGTTACTAGCATCACGTGACCTCCGCTGTCATAACAGCTCCTTAGTTGTGGAATGAGGAACATTCTAGCTATGTGGGAGATATCAGGCACTTAGCATTCAACATTGTGATGTTGTTGTGACATCTACTTCTAAACGTTATTACCACATTCATTGTAAGAACAACAAAGAAAATAATTAAGCAATATGGAAATATAGAAGTACATGCATGTGTTTGTATACATTTTTTCCAGCAGCCTTTATGTTCATTATGTAGTAAGATATTCATATATCTGTATACATTGAATTATATCAATGTGTAAACATAAGGTGTGCAAGGTTTACATATTTATAGATATTGATAAAATAAGAGATGAAACATGAATTGATGAAAACAATTTTGAAACTTGTTTGTTAAATGTACACTACATATACGTATGTACAACAAGTGAAGAAGTCAACATACTTATGTTGTACAGATAAATCATGCAAAAGTAGACACAGAAAATGTAATAAATGTGTATATAATTTTTTTAATATGGCATCAAAATTATAGTCTATATTGCACTATTAGTATTGTGCATTTCAAAGGATTGATTGCCTCCAGATGCCAGCTTTTGTCTCTGTAGATTTTGGTTTGTATCTTTTAGTGATAGGAGTCTTCTTTGTATTTTCTGTCTGTAGTGTTTTGTAAGAAGTTTAACAGAAAATAACAGGTTTGCTTGGTGTGAGTACACTGCTATTTGTTTAAACACTGTTCCAGAAGAGAAATTGTACTGTTGTAATGTAAACAGCATATTAAAGTATCTGCAATATACTGAGTGTAAATCATTATAAAGGAAGTATGAAATATGATTTAAATATTGCTGAGATTGTTTTTATAATATCATGTGATATCTCTAATTTTATCAGTATATATATATACATGTATAAAACTGCATACATCATGTATATATTGATTTATGTGTATATTATAGTATATAATGAACACGACGACTGAGGTAAGGAACGCGTATATAACACATCAACACTTGCTTATACTTTGACAATATCACAGAGTTTCTCACATAATTATCCAAAGTTAACGATCTCCATGTTTTATATGCTGTGTTTTGAGTCTGTGTGAAGATCTGAAGAAGCTGTTAGTTGAAACTACAGTAGCAAAAACTTGTGTTCCCTGAAGTTACGATGTTATTACTATTTCTGTTAATGATATCTTCCCATTACATTTGAATTTTGTTTTATAGAGATATTTTTTTACTATTTTTATTCATCATGTTTCTTATAGTGCATTTCTTGAAATAGTAAAGATCATGTTGCAGTAAATGTGAAACAAACCCTAAAGATAAAATCAAGTGAATCTGTGATTAAGATATGATATTGTATTAAAAGGTGTATATTTGCTAAGCTGTTGGTATCTCTGTGAGAACTACAACTACATGCTGTGTTATAAAGAATGATTTTTATTAAAAATTAGATAGTTTAAACATTTTATGAACTTAATTCATGTGGATATGAAATTGTTTTAAGCATCAAACTTAGAATAAGAATAGAGAAACCTCTTAAAATGACCATAATTATTAATTTTCTATGCTAAGAAGTGAGTAAATGGAATTTGGAGTATTAAAAGTTGAAAAAAGAAGTGTACATAATTTATAGAACAAACATGTTCAATTTTCTTTAATTCAGATTTTGCCCCCCAGTGGCACAGCGGTACGTCTGTGGACTTACAACGCTAGAAACCGAGTTTCGATACCCGTGGTGGGCAGAGCACAGATAGCCCATTGTGTAGCTTTGTGCTTAATTTCAAACAAACAAAACTTCAGATATAAATATTTGGAATATGTGAATCAGATGATAATGGAGATTTTCAATTCTTTTTAACATGTGTTGTTACAGGTGTCAGAGAATGAACCAACACGGCCTGCTCCTGTTGGGTTGATGGATGAAATGACAAAAACATTAGCTAGGAGGTAAGTTGTCTGTTATGCATTTCTGATGACAACAACAACATTAAAAAAAAACACTTCTAAATGTATGGGTATATAAAAACTTGTTAAATTCTTTTATATGCCATGAGCAGGAAGCTTTCTTGAGAATATAATGAATTATGATAATGGTTTTCAATAACAGTTTGAGAGTATGGATTCAGACAAGATCATAACATTATTATTTTCTTGTCATTTAATATTGGAAGTAAGCTTGGGCTAGAGAAGAACTAAATCATAGTGTGTAGTTTACTACTGGTCTTTTAGATTCTTACTTATTATAAAGTAAAGGTAAAATTTTTTAAACAAAACAGAACATAAATAATTTTTTCTATTAATACTGGATAAAAATAATCTTGGTGGCCGTGGTTAAAACAAAGGAAGGAATTATTAGCAATTCTAGTGGTTTAATAACTTTAGGTTGAGATTTTTACTTAGTATATTACAAGAATGTAAAGATATCACTTTCAAGCTATGTTTTATGGATTTTGAATTATTACACAATTGTTACTTTCATGTTAGATTTACTGATTTTTTATTTTATTTTCCTTTTCATAGGAGAGCTCAAGCAGAAAATAATCAAAACAGTCAAGTGAGTGCAAGAATTTTGATGATTCTAAACTGGTTTGATGGTTATTGTTACCATAATATGTGATTGTTAACTTATGTCAGTGGAAAGCATCTTTTAAAGAAATGTTGTGTGATCCGTTTTTCAGAGATGGATTCCTTTTTACAATTTAACATATTCATAGCAAAACATGAAATAGCAATATTAGAAAGTGCATCATATTAATGCTGATTGTTACCAATCCTTCATTAAACTTTACTAGTTGTGCTAGTAACTAATGAAACATATCTAATAAGCATTTTACAAAATATTTATTGCATTTAAAAAAAATACAAAATTATTGAACATACTGATAGTAGCAAATTTTGTAAGGCTTTCATTGAAACTTGTATTTTATGAAATTTCTGAAATAAAAAGGATTGTAACTAGACTTTTACAGTAATGCATTTGTTGTACTTTCTCTCAAACTAGGATGGAGAGCCTACGACGCCAGGATCAGAGGGAAAACGATCCTGGGAAAGGCAAAGTTCTGTGAATGGTTTCAGCCCTGGAAAAGGTAGCAGTTCTGAATCTCCAAAACACATTCGCAGGTGAGCTTTGCAATTAGGAATATTCTAATCTTAATGTATAGACATTCACAGGTCAGAGTACATTCTTCCTAATATATATACACAGTCACAGGTCAGAGTACCGTCTTCCTAATATATATACACAGTCACAGGTCAGAGTACCGTCTTCCTAATATACACTATGACAGGTCAGAGTACCTTCTTCCTAATATATACAAAGTCACAACTCAGAGTACCCTCTTTCTAATGTATACTCAGTCACAGGTCACAGTACCCTCTTCCTAATATACACAGTCACAGGTCAGAGTACCCTCTTCCTAATATACACTGTCACAGGTCAGAGTACCATCTACCTAATGCACGAATAGTCACAGTTCAGAGTACCATCTTCCTAATGCACGAATAGTCACAGGTCAGAATACCCTCTTTCTAATGTATACTCAGTCACAGGTCACAGTACCCTCTTCCTAATATACACAGTCACAGGTCAGAGTACCCTCTTCCTAATATACACTGTCACAGGTCAGAGTACCATCTTCCTAATGCACGAATAGTCACAGCTCAGAGTACCCTCTTTCTAATGTATACTCAGTCACAGGTCACAGTACCCTCTTCCTAATATACACAGTCACAGGTCAGAGTACCCTCTTCCTAATATACACTGTCACAGGTCAGAGTACCATCTTCCTAATGCACGAATAGTCACAGGTCAGAGTACCATCTTCCTAATGCACGAATAGTCACAGGTCAGAGTACCCTCTTCCTAATGCACGAATAGTCACAGGTCAAAGAGTAACTTCTTCCTAATATATACAAAGTCACAGCTCTGAGTACCCTCTTTCTAATGTATACACTGTCACAGGTCAGAGTACGCTTTTAATGTATACACAGTCACAGGTCCATCTTCCTAATGCACGAATAGTCACAGGTCAAAGAGTACCTTCTTCCTAATATATACAAAGTCAAAGGTCAGAGTACCCTCTTTCTAATGTATACACAGTCAGAGGTCAAAGAGTACCATCTTCTTAATGCATGAATAGTCACAGGTCAAAGAGTACCTTCTTCCTAATATATACAAAGTCACAGGTCAAAGAGTACCTTCTTCCTAATATATACAAAGTCACAGGTCAAAGAGTACCTTTCTGGCCCCTCCTTTTTTTTAATATCTAATATTTTTACATGCTGCTAGTGAGAGAACCTGTTGTTAAAATATTTGAATCCCACCACTGAGAGTACTTTCTTCCTAATATATACAAAGCCACAGCTCAGAGTATGCTCTTCGTAACATACACACAGTCACCGATCAGAGTACCCTTATTCACACCTGGTTAGATTTTAAGGTTTCTCATAGAGTTATAGGAAACACTGAAACACAAACTGGAGGCAATATTATTATAACAAGTTCTGTATTTTCTTCAAAGACAATAACTTTTTTGGTAACCAAGACAAAGAGGTCTCAAACATACAAGCTGAGTTAAATATAGTTACATATTGAAATATGTAGTACTTATTTAAGAAAATCACAAATGTACATTGATTACAATATGATTTCAACTTGACTTGTATATTTCACAATTCAACAGGAGTACTGTAACAGTGGTATTTTGTACATGGTAGCTGTCGTGATGATCAAACCATTTTTGGGTCTGAGCAAGGTTTGTGTTGTGTTATAGTACTATTTTCAAATGTCAGAATCTCTGATAGTATCTTAATGTATACACAGTTGCAGGTTAGTTTCTGCAATTAAAATTATCCTGATCCTAATATACCCAGTCGTCCATTCATGATATAAAAATTTTATTTTGTAAACAATTTATATGCAACTTTGAAGTTATTGCTTTGAGTTACAGGCTTGTTATTTTTCTGTTTTGTTTAAAACTAATAGGAGTCTGTTTGAGTCATTTGTGGATGGAGACTTGTGTAGAGCTAATGGCATTGATTCAGTAGATACAGACAGACTGAAACAAGAACTGTTGACAGAAATTAAAAAAGAGATTAATAAAATGAAGCAAGACATAATTGAAGGTATGTATCTATGTTGTTTAACAGTTGTTTAAAGTAATAAATGCTTATTTTACAGCTAATAAAATTTTTTTGCAAAAATTAAGTAGGGCGTAGGGATGACAATGCCAAAAAGTACAGAAACAAGATGAGGTTAAATACACAAAACCATACAAAAGTCCCTACATAAGGAGCCAAATCTTTCCAAGAATAACTTATCTACAACTAAATACTGAATGCATGTCAGTTGTATGAATTCAGGTTTGAATAAAAGCATTTAAAATGAATTGTGCTATTACAGTCTTACATTGGCTAATAACCATAAGCAGATCCAAAGCTTGATTGAAAAAGGGGCAGGGTGGAGTTTAGTTGAAGAGGCACATTTGTGTGCATAAACTCAAGGATTTCAGCTTTTATCCTACCTGAGGATTAGGCAATTCTATATCATTTTATTAAGATTCAGAAAGATCCTCATGCTATCAACTTGGGTGCTGTTACCAGGTAAGTTAAGTATCCATTTCAGAAACTGAAATATATAAATGAATTTTGAAAGAGAAATGTCCTCCATTATTTTTTGTTTTGTATTTTTTTTATGTAATCTGAAGGTTTCATTTGACAACTCACATTTATTCCTGTATTTAATTGAACAATAGATGTATCTTGAATCAAGTTTTACAATAATTTTATTATTGGTTTTTCAAAGATAAATGTAATCCTCTCACTTAAATCCAAGCTTGACAGAATTCAGGAATTGATACACACAATTATGTGTGTGACAGGACCCTGTAAAATTTTAAGAATGCTGCATTTGAAGGGCTGTGTTATATATTTACAAATTTAAAAGATACATCAGTGGGTGTCAAGAAGAGTCTATACTAGCACAGTTTCTTTGTCAGAGTAAATATAGTCAAAATTAAGGAAAGAATCTTGAGCATTTTATTGTCTCAACAACACCACCATTTCTGCATATTTTCATAAATCTTTTAAGTTCAATGCATGAATGTCTCACAACAATATGAAAAAGGTAACACTTTGTGCACTGCTTTGAAACAACAAACTTCTAAATTAGCAACCATTCATATTCCTTTACATAATAACCTATTGTCTTTGTGTGCAATCACAATAGTCTTGGTGTATGTACATAAAATTAACAGCTTTGTAAAAACGCTGTTGCCTTATTGCATCTCATGCTTTAACATGTACAGTGTTTCTTCTTACGTTACTGATGGTGTTATAAGTCCTACTAAAGTGTTGATATTAATTGAATGCCACCCCAAAGGAATCTAATTCATCAATCTTTACAAGATTCCAATGAGATAAGAGGGATAAGAAATTCTAATCTGATTAAGAGTAGCTTTCAGAAAGATAAGAAGGTTTGGCAGACATAATTTTAAAGGCAAATCATTTATATTTTCTTATCTAGCAGTTAAATATTTTGCAGTTACATTATCTAGACATCTTTCCTGCCCCAAAATGGTCTAATATTGTCAAATATAATCAAGTATGACTTTGTACTGTTTAGGATCTTGCTCTCTAGAATTATGTTCTGAAAATTTTTCATATTTTAATAACTTTACAATTTTTTTTTAAATTGACTGATGGCACAAGCATCTTTCCTTCTGATTTATGAACTCTGACCTCTTACCCAGTTTGCACATTACACAATTGTTCAATGAATCAGTGATTCAGGACAAAAGTTTGGCACTCACAGGATTCAGAATTAGTGGTCAAATGGTCTGTTGGAAGAAGCAAACACCAAACACTGTGCTATTATTCAACCTTTAGTTTCCTTCTATAGAAAAAATTTAAACATCTGTTTTTAGCAGAAAGCTATTTCTCTGATGCTGCTGTTCTAACATCTGTCCACTCATCATTCTCAAGGTTCATCTTGATGTTAAGCAGCTGATTGAGCTCTTTGTCACTGAGGCTAGCTCTGTAATCAGACTTGCTCAGCTTCAAATGAGAGAAGAGCCTTTCCACTTCTGTAGAAGACAAAGATAGTGTAGTTATTTCTGGCAGGACTCTTAGGGCATCCAGCAGCTTGTGAACTGCTGTGGGACTGGTGTAAGTACAACTACTGGTATGACACAAAAGTAATAGTTCCTTTGATCCTGTACAAATGGAAAGATTTACAAGAGCACCAAATTCTTCCAACTCTTGATTACATAGTGCAATGTACCTCACAATTTCAAACATGGAATTTACACTTTACATGTTTTCTGTTTTATTCCTTTCTTCAATTTTGGACTGCATCTCATTGTCAACATCCAGGCTCACTGCCCATTTGTGTTGTTCTGAGTTGATGTGAGCTTTCACTTTGTCCTTTCTTAGTAGTTTATAACCTTCTGTAACCCATGTTCCTTTCTTGTTTGCTCTCAAGCAGTTGTGTTTTTGGCCTTGTTTGCAGAACATAACAGGTTCTTTCTCCCCACTCACCTTACTTTCATGTTTAATGGTGATAAATGGAAAGTTGAGCTCAAGAATTGAGTTAACACTGACCTTATGTTTCCTTTTCTTGGAGTCTTTCTGTTGAGAAGCAATACTGGTGTTACTATCACTGTTGCTATAATCTTTATCACTATCAAAATCTTTTTTACCATCCTCATCTGCACCGAAACTGGACTCCTCCAGCAAGTGATGTGCCATTTCTGTCTTCTGTTTTTTAGTGGCATTTGTCTCTTCATACATGTATAGCTCTTCTTCAAGATCAGGTGAAGTACTAGGCCCTTCATGGTCAGACTTATCTTTTACCTGGCTGCCCGTGGCACCTTCTCCAGTAGAATCAGTATGAGTTTTCTTCCTGAAAGAGCAAAAATATTTTTAAGTTTTTTACCTTTATTATCAGAACACCATTTAAAAAGTAACAACAATTGAAATATTATTTGTATGTTTATCAGGCTACACTGACTGTATTTGTGTATATAAACTCCCCCTCTTTCCCCTTAAAACTCCTTCCTTTGGGTTATACTTTCCTGCTTATACTAAACCTTACAATAATTCAGTTTCACATAGGTGAAACATGGTTAAAAGTTTTACAACTAACTTGGCAAACATGTCTTTCAAAGTGAAGTTTGATTTTGCAACTTCCGCAAACAATTTGTCTTTCTCTTTCCTTCTCCTGACTGCTTGTGGCATTGTTTTGTCCAAACAGGAAAAAATAAATGATGTGAAAAGAATGTGGACAAAATGGTCAGAAATATATATGGGTTACCCAAATCAAGTAACTTGAAAAGAAATTCACCTATTGCAATATATCTGATTTGGACACAAACTTTGAGAGCAACTACATTTACAGCATGTTATCAATAAGCTAGGAATTCATATAAGTTACATTACGAATCATAATTCTAAAAAGCACACATCTTACAAAAAATAAAATAATATGAAATCAAATACACAACATCCATACATGTACAATTACAGAATACCCTGTACCTTGAAGCCCCCTATGCTTAATTGTGATGCCAATACTACATAGGCAGGAAGGAGCATGTTGCATCATGCTGTACATATGTTGTGACTGTCCTTCTTTGGAAAATGCAGCACCAAAGAACTTTCAAATGGACAAGCAATGGATATCAAACAAAACAAACAACCATCTGGTGAAGCCAGTAGATAATTATTAACAATATAGTGACAGGTGTCTCCAGAATTGAAAGTGAATATCAGTGAAGTAGAGTTTGAAGTAATCCATGGGTACCATAAATGAACACTACAGGCTCATAATTATAATCTATCCAGGCCTAGGCCTATCAAAATGTCTTAGGACTAACGTCAGTAGACTTGTTTCTTAATTCTTAATCTTAAGAATCTATCATTCTACCAGTTAAACAAATAGCAGAAATCCCACAAATTTTCAAAAGTCATTCTAGCTCTCTATAAGCTTACACCATCTCCATATCACATGATTGAATTCCTGACCTTAAGTCACAAAGGCTTAGGCTAGATAATGACTGAAACACTTCATCAAATTTTCGTGAAACTACTGTATGTACATTGCACATGATGGATAACAGTTTTGGTAACAAATAGGCCAACACAAGGTGTTACAACCATAATTTCTTTGCTTGGGATCAAAACGAAAAGCCACTACTTCATCAATTCACTTTGAAATTTCTCAGGAACAAATTACTGGCCAATTTCCTTCAAATAAATTCTGTTACAAACCTTTAATATTTCTCGCAGTGACTTAAAGGACTAAAAGTATTTGGTGACGATGGATTGTTCTTCCACTTAAGCCCATTGTGATACCTGACACCGTACAACAACTCCCACCTTATGTCATGTTTCATGTGCTACATGTGGAATTGAGAAGTGATGTTTCCAACAGTGCCACATGTGTACTGTGTAGGATTTTTGCAGTACTGGAGTGAGAGAAAATACATACTGTATGTATGGGGATGTGTGCAGAGTTGGTTGTTTGCAACCTCGTGCGAGTATATCCTTTAATACTAACATTAGATATATTCTGTTCATCAGTAATATAATAAGCAGGACTTTAGAGGGTGCATACCATAGATTTTGAAATGTGTAGCATAGGCTTTTTTAATACTAGGTTGTAGAGTGGGGAAGATCGTCAAACATGAAGAAAATGGGTGGGAGAAAAGACAGGTGGGGTGGCCCATCCCTCTGAAACAGCGAAGCTAGGGCAATGATAAGTTTGTGAGATTAACTCAATACTTACCGGCTACTTCTATATGGTTTTTTTGTATTCATCCCTACCTCGTTTCTGTACTTTTAGGCATTGCCATCACTACATCATACTTAATTTTTGCAAATTTTTTTTTATTACTTTTTTCCTCTTTTTTTGTTTTTTAACAGTTTTATTGAAGTAGGTTTGTAAGTGAATATTTGTTTTATTTTTATAATTCAAAGATAATATATATTGTTAATATCATATTAGTTCCTCTTATTTTGGATTACATTGCGGGCCAGTGAAGCTGGAATGGTGCCCCAAGGATGGTACAAGTATCCTGGAGTGTTGGACTGATGTTAAGGGGATACTTACAGAATCTATGCATTCCAACTTCATCCTAACTCATTACATATGCATACAGTCAACTCCACCATATGCTAGATGTCAATTAATAGGGAGGATATCATATGGTGGTCAGGCTCAGCCCCACCCAAAATTTGAAGAAAAAATATACCACTATATAATGTATTATTTTGATAATTAAGAAACTGGTGTTTTCATTGTGTTTTTTTTCCAGCTCATCCCTACACACAACCTACTACTCTGCTTAGTGATAATATTTTATTACCATTTTACTATGGGTAGGTTAAAGTGTGCATGTCACCACCAGAGTTACAATAAGAATTTAATTAAACTCCTTTATTATCAATGTATACAAATAAACTTGGCATCAAATCATAGTTATTAATAAATCAAATTTTGATAATGTGTAAGCTTTCATTTCATAATTTGAAAAGGAAATATTTAAATAAATCCTCAGTCTTCCCTTGTATGAGAATTGTGACATTTATTATCTAGGTCTTGCCCATTCTCTAATTTATTTATCACCCCTTTCTGAAGTACAAAGTTTAACATAAATTATGCTCTATAATTTAGATATTACTAAAGCAAAGTATAATTTTTAAAGTCTTCAGTCTTCTTTGTTTACAGAGACATAAACTAGAAAGTCAGACCCACTTGCCAGGCCCATTTGCTCTTACATTTTATATCTTATCATTTAATACCAATAGAAAGACACAGTTTTTTTATCTATCAAATGATGTATTATGTTACTTATTTTTATTACAGAGTATTGTGTATTTCATTTTCAGTTTAAAGGTTTCTCTCAAGATGTTCAGGTCAAGAAGCTGAGTGTGTTAAAGTTCTTATGCCATAGGCTAGAAAGCCAGTGAAATTTTAATAGTGATAGAACACTGTTTGCTTTTTGGGTGTTATTATTTTATGTTCTAAATAAAAATTTAGTATACTAGTACCATCAATATAAAAAAGGCAGCTTAAATTTCATTTACAACTGACAGCAAAGAAACTAGAGGTCAAAAATAAGTTCTGTATTTCTTGTTTTTCATTTATATTCTTTTCTTATTGTTATAAAAGTAACTAAGATATAGAAATTAAAAACTTACTAAGTTAAATGAGATTAGATTAGGTAAGATAATGAATAATTATAATAATGAAAATTCTTCACAAGGTATGCTCGCAAGCAGCTCATGTGTTCATCACTCAATACAGAAACACAAGTTGCATGTTTTCTGATTGATTTACAAACTTGTGTGGTGGGATTATTACTTATATACTGTTTAAAGGGAAATAAAACAATAAAAATCAAGTCTAAAGATATGTATACTGTTACAATTTGCAGTCATTCTAGAAAGAAAAAAGGTTAATTTAGATTTATTTCATAATTCTTTTTATGGTGGTTTCAAGGTCAGTCAAATCAACCAAGTCTGTATAAAGTTAGGGTAGAGAAAATGACAGATAAAATATAAAGTTTTACTGAAAAAAAGTTTGATATTTATTTAGAAGGGGTTAAGTAAATGAAATTTGAAAATTTTCAGTTGAAGTATTTTTTACTCTTAACATGAAAATCACTTTGTACGTGGAGCAGTCAACACTCTGACTCAATATATTCACAGAAAAGTCTTTAGTAAAAAATACTTAATTAAAAAAACCAGACTTTGCATATACAAAAAACTTGTAATGTTTACTGAAAGCTTGCTAAATTTTGTGAAGGTACGCAAATCATTTTAAAAGTTATAGTATGGAAACTGTTGTTTGCTTTGTGGTTACTAGGTTGATTACATT
>NW_013671221.1:29871-30329 GCF_000517525.1 Limulus polyphemus
AAAAGAAAATAAACAAGAAGAACGAGAAAAGAAACAAGAAGAGAGTACAACAGTTGTTGGAAGAAAAAGAAAAGAAACAAGAAGAGAGTACAACAGTTGTTGGAAGAAAAGAAAGAAACAAGAAGAAAAATTACAGCAGTGGCAACTGGAACAAGACAGGAAAGAGGAAGAAAGTCAGCAGCAACTACAGGAAAGTCAACAACAGTGGCAAAAAGCACGAACGGAAAACATTAGTAAATTTAAAAGCGAATTAGATACGTTAAAGGACGATTTATTGTCTTTTACACAAGAAGGATACATTAGCCATCGACTTAACCAGCCCCAGACAATGACAAGCCCCTTCCAGAGCCTGCAGCTAACCCCTAATACAAACATCTTCAGTCCTGTTATGAATGTCAGTACTAGGAGTGATCCAGTACGAAGCAAGCCACAGGAATATGATGGGAAAGCACTGTGGG
>NW_013671221.1:31329-51727 GCF_000517525.1 Limulus polyphemus
TATATACAAGACATGACAATGTGAGGGAACAACAGTGTAATGAGAAATTGAATGTATGCGGACAAAATATTGTTGGCCACGTGAGATATAGCGTTTGTTATAGCGTGACTGTTGAAATTAAGTGTATCGTAAAGTTGTATTCGGAAAGAATAAACCAGTTTTATTAAGTGAGGACTTGTGTCGCTAAAGTTTCGTCGGAACGAAGTTACGGCGAATCAACTAACGAACGGAGACGTAACAGAATGTTAATCTTTGAACTAGAAATTATAACTCTGGTTTTCTTTGGGTCTTGACTGAGGGAACTCTGATTTTGCAATTGCTGTCATTTACTCGGTTATGCTATGAGAGATGACATTCCTGAATCCAGTTCTCAGCAGACTTTGGTTTAATTTTGAAGTTTGTCTTGCCAAGACACAAGAAAAAAAGCTAGATGCTAAATTGAGCAGGAGAGCCGAGTAGCCCAAAATTATTTATTAGAATGGAAAAAAAAATATATAAGTTCGTTTTTCTACAACATACATCAACTTTTATTCCACACAATTTCTTATTATTTGCTGAAAGTTCTAACTCATAATTTTGTTTTAATAAATTTGTTAATTTCCTATTTACTTGGTTGCTTACTGGCATAACACAGTGTTTCATTTCCTACCTACCTATAAAGTTTCTAGCTTGTTTCCCTTAATTTTGCTGACAATTAAAGTATAATTTCCTGTAGATGACAAATATTATTGTTTAATTTCTAAAACTCTATAGCTTGGCAGATCTCATCCACGAATTATAGATTGTAATTTGTATTAATTTTAAACTTACCTTCAGTATGCTGTATTCTAAGACATATATTGTATAATTATTATGAAATTTTGTGTTTTATGGATGGATTGTATTAACCATTATAATTATTCACATTTTCATCAGTTTTTAAATTCTAGACAAACATTTTAAGAAATTTATGTAAACAGACATTTTTATACAAGCGTTTAACTGAAATATATTTAGATGGGAATTATTAAAAAAACATAGCTTTCATACAGAGCAATCTAATACTAATAGAAAAACAAGACTAGATGAAGATTCATGTTGGGCAGAGCTATTATAAATTATTTAAAAGAAACGTTGATTGTCGCAAAAAAAAAAAATAGGCCTAAGGGAAGGTAAGAACATGAAAAAACAAAATGGAGAAAGAAATATGTCACAGTTCTGTTATCAGAGACTTCAGGTACGTTTATGATGATCCAAGTTAGCCATTATATTGCGTACAAGCCAATATTCCAGAAGTGCATTAGTAGAAAAGGTATTTCACACAGATATAAGAGTCTGAGAACACAGTTGTAAACACTTGTAATTATCGTGTTTCTTCCCAATCCTCTGTTGTTGTTAATGCTAGTTTTAAACGCCTGTAAAAACGATTCTTCTTCTCGGCATAACATTCATTCTGTTAGTATCAGTTTTAAATATGTGAGTATCGTATTTCTTCTCAATGAAATGCTCCATACACTGTGTTGTTACCACTCCTTTTTAACAGTTTTTATTGTTGAGCTAGGTTTTTTTGGGTTGTTTAGTAAAGATAATTCCAAGTTTAGTCCGTTAAAGAAAAGGAAATGGCTTTACTTCTGTCACAACTTCATTGAATAATAGGACTAACATCACAAATAATTCTAGCCACCAACTTCTTAACTATCTCTTGTACTTCATTGGAACACAAACTCAACATTTATAAAACAGAATTAAAAAACTAACTGGCATTTCTTGATCACTCAAATTCACAAACTTTCAAGAAAATTCCAGACATTGTAATCATCTACTCACATCAAAATTCCATTGATCAAGAAATGCAAACATCTAAGTTAAAATAGTACAA
This sequence comes from Limulus polyphemus, assembly GCF_000517525.1. NCBI lineage: Eukaryota > Metazoa > Arthropoda > Merostomata > Xiphosura > Limulidae > Limulus > Limulus polyphemus. The sequence continues at coordinate 33,188 of NW_013671221.1, forward strand.
AATAGCCTACAACACCTGCTTATCCTTACATTCTGAAGTCCCATGAATAATCCTACTACAAAAAAAGAACAAAGGTAAAATAACCTTAAACTTTCCTAATTAGTAATACAGTAACTCAATTAACAACATCAATAATCATAAGTACAGACGTTAAAATAATTAGAATTTGATTAACAAAAAACTTTACTCATTCTTTACTCCCTAAACTGTCCAATCACCAAATTTCTGGGTTTTTTTTTTTCTATCTCCTTGGCTTGAATTCATAGCTTTTTAGCATAAAGCAATGAGGTTGAGTCAAACAACTGGTGATAATTAGGAAAATAATAATAACAGTAATTAAAGCTAAACAATGCCTGTTAATGAAGTTAAAAATAATAAAATAGACATAAAAAGGCCAGTTGCTCATAAAAAGCTAAAAAAACAATAAATCTGGACAGCATCACCAATTACATTGTCCAACATCAAAGGTAAATCATCAGTAATAAAAGCAAAAACCAAAGCTAAACAATGCCTGTTAATGAAGTTAAAAATAATAAAATAGACATAAAAAGGCCAGTTGCTCATAAAAAGCTAAAAAAAACAATAAATATGGAGAGTATCACCAATTACATTGTCCAACATCAAAGGTAAATCATCAGTAATAAAAGCAGGATAGAGCAGCTTATTTAGTCAAGTTTGGATTAGCACCCTACTTCAAGCAACAACTCATTATGCAAGTAGACTCCTCAAACTTTGTGTTGATGTTTGACAAGAGCCTCAATAACAAAAGCCTACTGAAATAAATGGGTGCTTATGTACATTTCTGATATTACAGTTTGTTTCCAAGTAGATCTAATTAACCTTTTGCTCACGTGAAGTCACATTACTATGGTTATGCATTCTTCCATCATGCCATAGTGGTGGACATGGTCACTTATTTCAAGGTATGCAAGTCTAAATGTAGATCTTGAGATTCTAGATCTCACTCTAGAAACTATAGTTACTTTTGAAATGTATATCTCATGTTAGATTCAACTATTAGCCTAGATCTGATTTTTGTATGTAGACCTACTGATAAAATGACCATTCATCATAATTCACTGCAGTTATTAATGAAAACTTGCAAACACTAAAATGGAATTATTTCAGCAGTTTTGTTCATATGCTATATACATGTATATATAGCGAGAGAGAGAGATTTTTTTTATAGACCTAGAAGTGTTCATATGAGCAATCAGTTGACCATACAGTTATAAATGTGTTTAACTAGCCTTTAATATAGAATCAGATCTACAAAATATTTCTGCCTAGTAGAAATTGTAGATTACCAGATTTAGGCCTGTTCAATTTAATAATGGCAGGCCTACTTTTTAGATTTGCATTAGATCATGTAAAATATAGCATTCACATCAAAACAACTGGCAATGCCTTGTTTTCAATTTTTCAGGAATGTACTGCACAGCTAAACATGAAGCATCTAATAAGTACCTCCATGGATGGCCCTAATGTTAACTGGAAATGATGCAGGATGAAGAGAAAGAACAGTTCAGTGGAAAGCAGCCCCTGATTGTTGGCAGTTGTGGGTTACACAAGTTGCACAATGCCTTTTCAAAGGTAATATGCTACCAGTTCAAATGCACAGAAATGAATAAAAATGCTTACGATTTATATAAATTATGGGTTTGGTATCAAATGTTAGAACAACATACGTGTTGACTTCTCATAACAATAAACTATAATTTTGTGCCAGTAATGGGATACCGAGACCAAAAGCATTGATATGCTGGCAATATATTGAGTATTATAATTCTATACTTTCAGCTTGCTTTACTGCATAAGAGTTAGAGAAGGTAGTATGCATGAAATTTTCAAGAATGTTCCTGCTAGGTGTGAGGACTACATGCTGGTCAATAATGTTACACAGGATTGTGATTTCCTGTTAAAATTTTGTGGTCACTGATGATTGGAAAGCCAACCTTAAATAAGGTTATGTAGTACATTGAAGCAGTGATTGTGAAAAAAAGTTCACATCCTCATAACACGTGTTTTGATGTCTTGGCTAAAGCAAGCAAAGATCATTTGATAAGGCATATTGCAGGTCTACCTGATAATATCCATCACATTTTTTCCATTTCTGGCATGCTACTAGCCTGACAAACCTCTACTATGTTACATGGCTGCAAACCTGCTGAAGGTATGATATTTGGCATGAAACTCTCATTCATTATTCAGTACCATCATATAAATAGTATGAATACACAAGTGAATAATTATTTGGTCACTCAGTTATACAACAATGTTACAATTGTAACATTAGCTATGAAATAGCTATTGCTGTCAACTTTCCTATGAAAAAAAGTGTCTGTAAGTTAGCAGGACATATTAAATGGTAGACCATCTACCAGATCTTGAGTCTCAGTAATGAGCTTTTGGTTTTTTTAACATACTTCGTTTTTACTGCAACATGTTTTTTATCCACAATCAAACCACTCCAACTGAGCATTTGTTAAATGTTTTTTAAATTCCAGTGAAGTTTTATTTTTTTCTCAGCATTTAAGTTATTTACATAGATACCAGTAAAATTATGGATTATAATAATAGAACAGATTTTGAAACTGCAGAGTTTGCTTTGGTGATGTAGCACCTTGATGCACACAAAACACCAGAGAAGCTGGTAAAGATTGAGGTTTCCAACAAGGAAGTGCAGGTACATCACAGCAAAGTGGATATTGGCTTTACAGCTGAAGCAACTTTCACAGCATGTCACAAATTTCTTATGCAGACTGTAATAGTAGATTCTGTCATGTAAGACTACTACTTCAGTAAAATGAGCATACTCAAGCCAAATAACTTGTGAGTCTCTGTGAGAATTTGTCATAAATCATTAAGTGCAAACATGGTCCCAAAATACAGGTAGTATGAAATTCAAGATTCATTGAATATATAGTAATAATTTATACCTAGTTCTTCACCCTTAAAATAAACTTTTTTACAGATAACTTTATTTGGTTCAAAATGGTGATATTAAAAAAAAAAAAAGAGTTGTATATTATGTATACGTAGTTTATGTGTGGGTTGTTTATGTGTACACTATATATATGTGTGTATGTGTGTAGTCTTGGTATACATCTATGCTGGTGTTTCACTTACAAATATATTCACAATTCAAAAGGTTACTAGCATGTTATATATTATTTATATATCCTCTTCACCCTCTCTTTACAGGTGCTATCCAGACAGCAAACCATAAGCACAAGATAGCTGTTAGAGTTGTGAATGGAATGCATCAAAGGAATGATATCCATGATCAAGAAAATATTCACTTGTACACAACATTTCATGTATATATTCAAGAAACATGTTCAAAGAACCAGATGTTTGTATCTCCAAGACAAAGAAACTGACACATAACATGATAAACTCCAAAACTCTCAGGTGGCCTAGTTGCTGGAGAGCATGTTTGTCAGGAGATGCAACAATTTCTGTACACTGATGAAAGAGTGGAGGAGTTCAAGGAATTTCATCCATGGAAAACTAGACTTGATACTTTTCATTTCTATGCATATCAGAAAGTATAAAAATTTATTTCATGTTTGTCAGAATTTTTTGCTGCTGTCACATGGGCAACCAACTGCTGAGCATGGCTTCTCAGTCAATAAGGATGTTCAGCTTGACACCATTGTAGCACACCATATTATACTAGATGTAATCAGTAGTTATGGTGGAGTACTTAAAGTACTGCTAACAAAAGAATTGCTCAAGTCTGCAAGCAATGCCCGAGCAAGGTACCAAGAACATTTAGAGGAAGTGAGGAAAAGGCAGAAAATAGAGGAAGAAAGCACTATTCAGGAGGAGAAAAGTGAACTGCAGAATAATTAAAAAAGCTAGAGGAGAAAGCTACTCATCTGAAAAAGATTACACACTGATAAGTATATGAGTAAAAATATTCAGTGATAAGTATATGATATGCAGAATTTTAAAACATCGCTCATTTTATTAAGTTGTTAAACATTGGATTTACATTCCCCTAGTCATTAAATTGAAATAAAGTTCTTTCATAACAATGCATGCATCTATGGTTCTCAGCTTGACCTTACTGTCTGTTGATAAAAACAGTATCTGAAGGTCTACACTGTAATGGTTTATTACCATAAATTCATAATTTCTATTGATTCCATAATATCACAATATAGTACACCATCAAAGTTATTATTTTTCCACTTCACGAGCTGCTGGAATCCTGCAGTAAAACTGAATACAAATGGATGATAAAGAGAAGTGGGACACTCATTTCTGTATATAGAAAAAACTGGGTGAGAACTTATAATAAATTATTTCAGGGCAGCCAAAGAGCTAAATATGTCAGTATAGATAGTACAGTTATAAGAGGGTTTCATTGTTTTTTTTTAAATACTGAAAATAACAAAATCAATAATACGCCATTGGATTCCACAGCCAAAAATTAGTAGATATACACTGCAATTTGAATTATGTATTTAATAATTAATGAAAAACAATTAATAGTCATACCTGTAAACTGACCTTTTGTGCAACACTACCATCTCATTGGAAGAACTAACAAAATATTTGTGATTGATATAAAACTATTGCTTTACCTGGTAATCTGAGACATTGTGTGAAACCCATGACAAGGTGAGATAAAATGTAGTCCTAATAAAATACTTCGATTTAGAACCAATACACGTGAATTTATATTATATTGATAAAGAAAATGAAAACTGTGAACAACCAAATGTTCAAAATCAAGTATGAACTTACATATTTACCTATAAAAGTAAAGGAGATTTTATATTCATGATCAGCAAATACGCACCTTTTATGACAAAGCAAACTGTTGTCAAGGTAATGTATCACCTGCCTAAAGTTCCAGTTTATTGTATGACTTTATTTTTTCAAATTCAATGACTAAAAAGTATTTTTTAATGGTTTTAATGTTTTGTTTGTGTTTCAAATAGAAAATACTTCTGAATAAAAAAAAACAAAACAGCCCAGACTAAAGCAGAGCATAAAGAAATCTATTGTTTTATAAAGCACTGACTCTTATTGGTTAAGCAACAACTTGCCGACACCCTGTTTTTGGTTCTAACATTTGTCCATTCATCTCTACAAAATGGCAGAGGAAAGTTTAGTGATTATGGTGATCTTATTTAAGCCAATTAAAAACTAGTGTGAGTATGGATGCCTTGAAATAAACTGTGCAAACTCAGTGTGTAATAGTACTGTAATGTCTTTCATTTGTTGTTTGGTGTACAATAATTAAGTATTTTGTTTATAGGAGATTTACATATTCACAATTGCAACTTCACATTCCCATACTTCCATGGCCAGGAACTATAATTCTCTGGGACTCTCTACAGTTGGTGTACTGCTTAGCTTCTACATGATCTGTGCAATTGCATAAAACTTGGCAGTAAACTCAAAATCTGTAGAGAGGATCCTGCGAGCAACAGCTGAGCCAACCATGGTGGAGCCCACAGAGTCATCAGATTTCAAACCATTCATAAACATGGGAACAGAAGAATGGTATGAAAGATGTTCAGAGAGCAAAGATAGTATTTCCAATCAGGAGTATCTGACCTCCTCATACGACTTAAAGGTCACCAGTAAGGATGGTAACAAGTCATGGCGGGATGGGCTGATCATCAGACTCAGCATTATTGTTCAATGTTAGTCCCAATTCAGTAAACTGTGCCTGGATACGAAGGTCAATTGTGGGAATGCCAGACCATCTATTTCCAAGAAGCACAGCTCACCAAGGCATGAAGACACAATGCCAGGTTGGATGCTGTGATAAGGATCTAAGCTCTGAAGCATATTGCAAGGAAAGTTACAAATGTCTGAGGTGAAGTGAGGACACACTATACAAACTCTGGACTGGAAAAGTGCAGAAAGACCTCGTGTAAAGCTGAAGCCCATAAAGATGTACAGGATCTGATATCTTCAAGAAAGAGTTCCTAGCTGAAGTGAGGGCACGATAGATCTTCAGTACGGAACATCCATCCGCTCCCCAAGAGGGTGCAGTAAATATTCAGTGCCCTTGTGTATTTGACATGAAGCTGCTTAATGTGTGGAATAAATGTCAGCTTACAGTGGAAGATAAGTTTTAAGAACTTTGTCTCAACTATCACAGGAATCATGACACAACCTATGCAAAGCTCTGGATAAGGGTGCACACAGATGGTTTTAGATGACAAAAAAGGTGAAATGTTTACTGTTATCCACCCCCACACGTGAGTGAGGGCAGTCTGAAGCTGCTGTTCAAGAAGAAACTTCATATTCAATGATTGACAGGAAATCTGAAAGGTTCAACACAGAGGCAGTTTGCACTTGTAGGAAGAAGTTGTTCAGTCATAGCACTGGTCTTAATCCTAAAATGCCAGTGTTAAATTTTCAATCATTAACACCAGGTGGTATGGAGTCATAGTGACATTCTGGGGTTAATACTGAAAAGTGTGACACTCAAGACACAGTCTTGAGGGACTATAGGTTTTTGTGTGAAGGATTGGGACAATTTTGAATTAGTAGTCTTGAAGTAACCTGTGAAGTAAGAAGTTACAAATAAAAATGGGTAAATGGCCATGTAACCCTTACAAATGCCAAACCTCCATGTAGTGTTGTAAACCTTCTCAAGATCAAAACAAAATGTTCCCTCTTGAGGAAGGCTTCAAGTCAAATCAGGTGGTCTAGGTGGATTGCTGCCTGCTGAAGCCGCACTGAGTGGGTGAATGGAGGCTGTATGATTAAAGGAACGAAAGAGGAATAGCATTAACCATCCTCTCCAAAACCTTACAAAGACAGCTAGTTAAAGCAATAGGATGATAATTAGAAGGAATTTTATTATTCTTCCCGAGCTTAGGAAGAGGAATGACAATAACCTTATGTCCTGCACCTGAAAAATTATTTTCCAACCAGAAGAAAAGCAAGAGGGGCAGAAGAAAAATGATGCAGCATCTTATAATGAATATCATCAGGTCCAATTGATGTACTACCAGACTGATGTAGAGAAAACTTAAGTTCCACCAGCATAAATGGTTGAATACAGTCATAGAGACTATTGGCCCAAAAAAAAAAGAGGATCTTTTGGCTCATAACTTGATGGCTAAGAAGGCAGAAATGTGGAATGGCAAGAAAAGCACTCCCCAAGAGTGTCAGTAATACCTTTTAAATCAACAACTTCCCAATGACCTTCTGAATTTTATTCCAAAAGACCTTGAAACTAATGGTTAAAGAGATACCTGAAGTAAACTTAACCTAAGATTTCTTCTGGCTTTGATATCTGTCCTGCTGGGCATGGGCATGATCCTGCTGAAAAGTCATGTGGTTTTTGTTTGTTAGAAAAAGTATCGGCCTCCATGGATCATACTCCAAGTTGATGGGGCAGGTACTTGACAGATGAATTAGAATTCAGTGAGTACATGACTTAATAACAGTCCTGCACTTTGTGACTGATGAAGAGTGGACAGAGCATTCACTAGATTCTTCAGTAGGAACAGAAATAGGAGTTGAGGTTGACCAGCCTACTTGTTTACCCATGGAAGACACAAGACCTTTCACATGTTCAAAGAAAGACTCTGATGGAGGAACAGAAAGATCTATCTGCACCCTACTGTAGAATGGAGTGAAGGAGCAAATGTTTGAGTTGGAAGTGGTGATAACTTCTGTGCCTCAGGATAAATGTTGTTGACAGTTTTTAACTGCTGTAGCTTCTTCTCCACCCATTTAGGGCATGAATGAAAGTAAGAAGGGTGTGAACAACTACAGTTAACACAATATGGGACCAATTGACACTCATTGCTATTGTGGCCTTTGCCACCACAATGAGCACACATCAAATAAACATGACAGTCTCCAAACCACTGACACTGGAAACATCTGAGAGAGTTAGGAATATAGGGCCATACCTTACAGATCAGATAACCTGCCTTGACAATGGTAGGCTGCACTATTACACTTTTTCAAGTGGAGAGTTAAATAATTTAAACTCATTGCTTAGAAAAACCAGCTCAACTTGCTGACTCTGGGATGTTAATCAGGATCCTCTCATTGACCATTCCACTTATATATATCCCTGATGGACTTTGATTTTGAAAGAAATTCAGTATGTTTTGGCTGTTGTGTTTCAACCAACATATCTTCTGAATGTAAGTTTTTGACTTACCTGGGAGAGCCAGCAAGCTCCTCCAATCCTAGATGAAAGAGGGAAGCATCTGCCCTAAAAAATTGTCACACAACAAATGAAGAATTATAATCCAAAGTACAGAAACATTAGGATACAGTTATTGTGGAACAGTCTTCCAAATGTGTTTGTTTTGCAATTACTGTTTTTTTTTTCTGGCATTTTGTTTACATTTGTTTTGTTATCCAACAGACAAAAAAGAGAAAAGATTCAGTACCTGCTGACTCCACCCACTATAGAATCCTACAAAGGGTTGTGCTACACTGTAAAAATAGGACAGTGCAGCTATGCCAAGATTTTGTGGACATTATACCCTAACACCAGTACTGGACATAATGTTAATAGCACCTACTGAGGATGTCTGATACTAGCACTGGGAGGAGGGGGGCACACTAAGGCTACCTGTCTACAGGAATTTAAGATCAGGGTGGTGTGTTGCAGTGCCCTTGACACCACTGACCCACCAGGATCTTCTCCTCCCCCTAACAGGTTGCCATACATGGAAAACACATAGGTGGATGATTGGATCCCAGAGGAGGTAAACAGTACAGATGTGAGATAAAAAATTCTACTTTTATTTTGTCATGGTTTTGTTTACTATTCATTTGTTATTTCTTCTATTGCTTAGTTCAAATATGAACTTTTAATTCTATTAAAGTACTAATTCACCTTCTAGCTACAGCATATTGAACTTGAGTATGTTTGTATTATGAAACTGATACAAGCTTCCCCTAGTGGTGACATACATATATCAATGTTGTAAAAGATTATGTAAATTAACTAGTCACCTGAGATGTAACCTCATGGTCTAACCACTAAATAAAAACCTGTCCTTAACCTTAAATGAGTTAATTCACAAGATATAAAGGGAACAAATTACTGCTGACTGTTACTTACAAAAAAATGTTCTGTGTCCAAAGGGTGCCCTAACATATGCTAATAGCACACTGCACTCTGCAGAAAGAAACTATACTACTACAGAATCAGAATGTCTAGCCATAGTCTGGGCTATAGAAAAGTTAAAAATATACCGAGGTGGAGAAAAATTTACACTGATCACTGACTGTGATTCCTTGAAATGGTTACAGACGGCTTAATAGTTAACTTAAACTGATGAATTGGTCATTAATGTTGCAGGACTTAACATCTGAAATACTTCACAGAAAAGGAAATGAGAACCAGTTATCTATCTAGACATCCTATTGATCCTTCAGAAGAAACTCCAGATTTGGATGGTGGTAAGCTATTGGCTAAATGTTTTGCCATGGAGTATAGGTATTACTTGAAAACTGAACTGTTACCAGACAATTCTACCATAGTTGCAGAGACTATAAAATCAATCCAAACACTATATATTGAATGATAATGTTCTTTATTACACAAAAAAGTTGCTAGAAATGGTGCATACACACCAGTTATTTCCAAAACATTGCTACAAGCTAACTTACATAATCTTTCACAACATCAATATCTGTACATCACTGCTAGAGGAAGCTTTTGTCAGTTTCATAATATTCAAATTCAACGTGATCTAGCTAGAAGGTGAGTTAGCACTTTAATATAACTAAAAATACAAAGATGAACTAAAGGAGAGAAGCAACAATAAATGAATAGTAAACATAACCATACCAAAATAGAAGAACTTGGTATCTCACACAGATAGAACCCAGTGGTGTATTTAATGTCAGTGCAATTTAGACAACACACTGATGGACCCTTCATATTGCAACTCCTAAAGTAATGGAAAAAAAAAAAATTACTATACCTAAAGCTGATCAGTACAAACACCCCCCCCCCCCAACGAAAATTGCACAGAGTAGTATGAAGAGTTAAAAATGCCTCTGATAGAATGTTCCCTGGGAGGTCTCCTCACCATGTTTACAAGTCCACATCGAGGAGGAGTAGGGGATGATCATGTGTGTGAAATTATCTCCTTTATCTCAAAATTCCTATTTTACTATTTTTGGATAACTACATTAATAATAAGTCCTATATCTACTTGGCCACAAAGATACTGCCTTTGTATGATTTATTTTCCAACATTTCTGTAATAAAAACCTTTTTTTACCATGTTTTTCTTGTACTTTTTTCACTGCCATTAGTAAATAAGAGTTGTCAACCACTTCATATGATATTGGTTTAGGCTCAACTGCCAGATTTAGAAGGATTATACTTAGAAGTTTCTACTATAGAAGTGTATTTCTGCAAACAGTAATTTCTGGATATACAATTTCTATAACCAGTGACTGACACTTATGAGTAATTAATTATAGAAGTAATGCCAATGCATCACAGAAGCAAAGGGGAGAAGGTCTTTAATGCTAATTTATTGTTAGCAGCTTGCATGGGTCACTGTTGCTATTAGTGAAACATAAGAATATAACAAATTATAATTACTTATAATAATACTTCCTTAACTTAGTGAACATATTTTAAGTCTTAAACATCAGACTGTCTGGTGGGGAGGACATGACCCAGTGCTTAGCATGCCAGGCTACAGATATAAAGTCAATGCAACAGTACTACTGAACATACTCTGTTCTTTCTAATGTGAGTGTGTTATAAGTGTGAGTCAATCCTGTTATTCAGTTTAAAGCTGGACAAAGCCCTTGTGGTGGGTGGTGCTCCTGAATGACTGCCTTCCCTTTGGTCAGTAGTTCAAACTTAGGATGGCTATGTTTGTATCATTGGGGTCTTATATCATGGTTGATTAACTCATGTTTACACAATGGACCATTCAGTCTGACAATCCCAATTTCTTGGATTTTATTGGGCTAATCTGATGGATCTTGTAGCTTTAAGAATTTAAATTATAATAACCATTAATAGAAAATCTGAACTCTGTTATAAAAAATAATTTTATTTTGTGTTATACATGTAAATATAAGATGGATAAGTGAACAATCTTTAATGGATGATTTGGAAAATGTATTCATGATGAAACAAAGGTAAAAATTGGCACGAACTGTTTTATAGAGTAGAATTACTGAAAGTGTTTTGATAAAGAAGGCTAACGTGACAGTTTCAGGAGACTTCTTTTAGTGTAAACTTATGTAGTGCTTTGGGCATCTGAGGAAGCTTCTTTGAATGAGAAACTACCTATGTATTTTCTTTTGATGATGTTTTGGTATCTATGCTAAGCACCTGGTAGTTTCTTGTCTGTAGAAGTTTCTTTTTTTCACAGAATTCTTCCATTTTCACCTTTGTTTTATCAAAACAATCTAGTTAATGTTATCACAAACTAGAAATGTTTAAAATTTTATATCAAAACCACACTTATTATCAAGGTCACTTTCTAGATTTACTACTTTCTTCCTTCAGGTTATAACATATTGCAAGACGTGTTACATAGTTTTATAAATTTGTGTAGTGCTTTATTTAAATTTCATTCCAGTGTATAAACTTGACATGTACACTTTTAGAAAGAACATATTTGAAATTAATGAGAAAAATAATGAATAAATATGTATTCATTCAATTTACATATTAATGAAAATTCTCTCTCAAAACATTCACTAATGTTATGGTACAAAAATTTATACCTGGAACGAAGCTTAAAAAATGACATCGAGTTTGATAAATAAAAAATATTTTTTAAGTGCTCCAATTCTAGGTTTCAATTATCATTTTGTTCTTTTTAATTAAGAACATTCTTCTATTTTAAAACCTGGCATTTTCAGTTAATCTTTGAGACCATAATTACATAATTCAACAGTTTTTCACCTCACTCTTCCTTCAGTATAACAGATCAAAACCTTTGAATAGTGATGATAATGTGATAAATTTGAATGATGGCATGGATATGCTACCTGGACCTAAGTAATTCCAAAAGTTTCTTGTTCATAAAATAAAGGAATTCTCAGCTGAACTAAGTTTGCTCAGCAACAAACAAGACTTCTGACACAGTAGTCTCACCACTGTAACACATTACTATGTAATATAATAAATCAAGTTCAAAATGGTATTTAATTGCTACCAACTGGCCTCATATTGGACTTATACATCCAGATTAATGTAAAGATAAGAAACAAAAGTTGAATTTCCTCTTTGCTGGAATCATAGGATTTATGTATATTTGAAAAATGGCATTAACAAAACACATATTTGAAACTCACACAACACTAGTTCTTCCAATTTGACAAAATATTGTTTACTACTTTCAAAATATAAAATTTCCAGTACGTCCATGATAGAGAAAACTACCCATCATAAGAAGAACCTGTGACATTACATAAAACAGCATTAGAAATCAAACTTTTTATGTTTTTATCCTGATTTTAGTTTTACATAATCATGTGAAGTTTTAAATTATTTTGATATAAAATCACAACTGATTCAGCAACCTAAAATCATCAAACTTATAAGCATATAAATTTGACTGCTTAAAAAATATATATTTTACTTTATACCGTACTTATTCAAAAATAAAAAGTTATATTAATTTAATGGAGATTACATGCATGTCTTTTCATGAATTATTAAATGAAAATAATGAAAAAGTAAATGTCAATTGTTGGTACCATTAAAACTTTTTTTTATACTCAGTCAACCATTTCTGGTCAGGAGCCAATTTTATAAAAACAGCACTGGAATTACTCACAACTGGAAATAGGTTATCTCTGACAAATTGAACAGAACCAAAGTTAGAAGTGCGGGTTTTTCCAGCGGGAACATTATGAAGTTTCTGTGGGAAATGTTTAGGTTGATCCTTAAACATAGCAGGGATTTTCTGTGGTAGTTCTGCAGTATCTTCTACCTCATAAGAAGGAAGGGTAACGATTCCAGGCTGAATGGAGGTAGAGTTGAGTAATTCAATCTGTCTCTTAGCTCTTACTGCTGATGGGTGAATCTGGGAGGTAAAAAGAAAGTTATAAACTACAATATAAATTAACCACAAACTAAACTTATAAAGTGTGAAACAAACATTTTTTAAAAGTTAAAGTAGAATTTTATATATAATTCAACAAACATACCCAATAAAATGGTTTTACAAACATAGTCAGGTTTTTCAGTACCTTGAACTGACTATGAAGATGATTTTGCAGACAAAGTGACTAAATATGTACATGTTCTACTACATCTGTAAGATTGAACAGGTAGTAAAGGATTACATTTAAATCCTAACTGCCTTAATAATATCAGTATTTTGCCTTTTACATTAAAACTACATAAATGAGTGGTTAGCAGAATAGACACATCTGAATCTTCTCTAATACACTCACTTCTAGTTAAACCAATGGATAAATTCTATTAAAAAGTAACCGGTAGAAATCTGAAAAAAAAAAAAAGATTTGATCATATCACACAACCTTGCAATTATAAAACGTTACCACTTTACTTAATAGTACAAATTCCATGTACAGTTATTATGGCACAATGAGGCAGTTCCAACAAAATGTAACCACATTATTTAAGAGTGCAAAAACTCTTTTGTTCTGACATTACAACTTAATTTGTATGAAGAATAAAACAGAATCATGTTATTTTAACAGTACAAACCCCTTAACTTAGATATGCTACCTACATTTATGGTTGATGCCTTTACATTGAATGTTCTTTTACCACTCACTTCTGGGCAGTTGTCAGCCCACCCATAAGGAGCAAAAGGTGACTTGGGACGGCCTTTTCTATTTCCTGCAGTTACTGGTCGATCTTTTGCTTTTGGCTTTTCAGAACCTGATTAAAAAAAAGAAAGTCTTTGAATGACCGTTAAATTCTTCACCAGACTTGAGGATATTACCTGATTAATGAAACAAAAGTCAATTCATGTTGACAATACATGAAAGTAGAACATATCAACAGGCCCAATATGGCTGATAAAATCACATTAGACTACAGATGTTTTTTTTTCCACATTTATCTTAATGTTGAAAACAAAAAACAATCTTCAGTTTAATGCGAGTTGTATCATGTGTTTTCCTATTGGTTTAATTGCTTCTTCAGATTTTGTCTTTTAATACCATATCTTTAAGTTAAACATCATAATACAAACATGACAAACCATTATTCTCTCTTCTACTCAGAAGGAATTTTTATTAATAAACAGTTCTCAGTAAACATTTTAAACAAAATTCAGATTTCAAGAATGATGCGTTATATTTCTATTGGAGTGAGAATATTTTAGGTACATTGAAGAATGTTGCAGTATTTTTAAGCTTATTTGTGTGTGGTATATTTAAACATTGCATTTTGTAGTATGTTTGAAAGTCTTGTGTCATGTTTTTAAAATTTATGCTGTTTTCATCAGTAACATACTTTTGTCTCTACATTAAATATTCTTAAACTACACAGAAAAAGGCTTAAAAAACACAACACCCAGCAAAAACTTTGTTTTTTTGTGCACACGACAAAAAGCTTAACAAACCCCAAACCAGTAGAAAATGACCCAAAACATTTAGATATTAATCCCTTGGTGTTACTAAAGTAGAAAACAGATGAATCATCAAAAGTCAGGCAAGGTTTGGCCCAGGATTTTAAAGGAGGTCACAAATAAGGTATGTTACTCTCTCTCTTTCACTTTGGTTAACTTAGTAGACAGTTGGAACATGCTTAAGGATTGGAGAATTTCTTATGTTAAAAGTACTTTTAAAAAGCTGCCCTGGATACTATAGGTCAGTTAGCCTTACTTCTGTGGTAGGAAAGTTATAATTTTCCTAAATGAAAATGTATGTCCGATAGGTACTTCCCTCCACTTACAGGATTAGCTTTTCTCGTTTTGTTCTGCCCTCTATATGCAAAATTTTTTCAGAAATGCATGCCACAAGCCTTCATCTTCCCTCTGTTTGGAATCCAAAGTTCCAACACATCTCTCATTCAAATCATCATGCTTCACCTCTCCACCAACAGGTGAGCACTACTATTATGTGATGCACTACCCTATCACTTCGAAGTTTGGCAGAAGACGCGAGCACCAGAAGATGGTGGGTAGGACAGGTGGGAAGTGTGAGAAGAGGGAAGTACCTATTGAAAATACATTTTCATTTAGGAAAATTATAACTTCCGATAAGGTATTCACCCTCCACTCCCAAGATTAGACAAAACAAAGGCATATCCAGAGGGTACCCCGAAAATGAGAGGAACAGATCAGATGATCTGAGGAGAGGTACCACACCACATCTGAGCCAGGTATCTCTTTGCCAGGAACATCAACATGATTAGGAGGACCAGATATGGCGGAACATTAAATGGAGCACATCCGCGTGGGAGAGGATAGTTTAGCAATGTGATCTTAAACAGAAATCAGAATCACTCAATCCCATGATGGAAAGTGATGATGTGTCTCATGGCTAGAGTGCAATGGACTATACTAGGTAAGTCAACTACATCCAAAACCTCACTCACTGGGTACTGACATCATTGGGAGGGTAGGATGAGGATCATACCACCTTCACCTCAAGTCTCAGAGTCAAGAGAGAACCTAACATTCGACTCCAGGAACTCATAGGGTAGCCTAATGCCAAGGATCCAGGAATGTGTTATCCGGAATTCAAGGGAAGTCCATTGCATGCACTCAACCCCCAAGAATGTGAAACCAGCCCAAAATGACCCCATGTTGGTAACAACCTTGTCACCCAACGAGGGAGTACCCAGGATAGAAGTGGAAACAGGCTACATATACCTCCTGTGACCCACAACACAGAAGACAAGTCAAGAGGGGAAGATGGATAACCTGAAACCTGTGTGAGGACTTATGTGATTGGTTTACTCGATCTCCAAAACCTCACTTGCTGGGTACCAACATCCGCATGAGGGCACCCAATCAGAGGCATGAACTGCATTTGGGTGTTTCAGCTGCAGGAAATAGTCACTCATCCGGAGGATCTTGTAACTCACTCTACATTGGCAGAACGCCACCATCCTACTCTGAACTGAATGGTTATAGCCATTTTTGTGGAACCCATCCAGTAGGTTGCCTCCATGGTCAACCACCCCAGTGGCTTGGAACTGGTAAGAATCTCCCGTACTCCACTGGAAGAAAGGGGGGAGGGAAAGTGCAGTGGAGAGTCTGGAGGGACTGCAACAACTGAGACAGTGCAATGGGTGATCTCTATACCCTATTTTGAAAAGAAGACCACACCATTTTATTCAATCTAGGCATGGAAATGATGGGCAGCAATACCCTTCTACTTTACTCATGTCATCCATGGATAGTATGGTCTGGCATGGGCATATTATAACACAATTATCATGAGGAATTTACACTCTAGTGATCTTGTGAAACACCCTATCTCAGGGGTGAGTGTACATAGCCATGGAAATTGTACAAGAATCAACATGGCTTACAGTGTGGATTTGATATCAAGATATCCGCAAATGATTATAGCCATCTAAGTGGAACCCATTCTGAGTACAGACAGAATACCTGATCAGGCATCACTTGCCACAAAGCAGGATCCAAAGTGAAGCTGAAGCAGAGGCCCTTGAAAGAAAAGAAAGCACTAATGAGGGTTTACCTCATGCCACAGCCGTGCTGAAGTCTGTAGAATAGACACAGGCAGCAGGCAATATCCCAAGGAAGCAGAAACAGCAATGAAGTATAGGTAGTGGGAGAAGAACATGTGCACAGTCATCCACATGCCCGATCATAGAATCTCTTCCAATGGCTGACAAAGATGAGAGGCAAAGGAGAAAGTAAGGTGACGGACTTGATGTGGGGAAACGTGAAAGAGATCACCCTGAGAAGGAGACAGAGGAATAGGTCAACTGGATCAAACGTCGAACCCAACTGGTCAGAGTAACTGGAAAAATATCACTGGAAGAGGAAGGTTGCCAAGGGCTAAAAAGGTGGGAACGAGGACGCGGGAAGGAAGCCATGTGAGCAATAGAACAACAGAGGGTACAGACAGAACAGAGGAATCTATCTCGATCAGGATAAGGATAGAAATGAGATATAGAGGATAGGCAGATAGGGGAAAAAAAGGACTTATTGAGCCACAGAGGTCTCGAAAAGGAAAGCATGATCTGGATAATGGATAAGGTAGGAGGAGCGGTACAAAGTCCTGGTAACGTCAGGGGCAAAAATATCTGACCTATGATGCCCGCAGGCCAGGTGGAGGAGAAAATACTCCTTCTAAAAGGTTTGAATGGAGGTAAAGTGAGGACATGAAGAAACACATCACTGTCCCAGTCCAGGAGCAACTGACACCTTGGTGGATGATGTAGCTGGAAGGAACAGATCAACATGGAAAGGATAGGAGAAGTAAAGAACCTGCTGAAGTGTAGAAAATGTAATGTATGGGATAACACCGCCCAAAACCCCGAAATAGAGGAGACCAAAGAACCCCCTTTCAAAGAGCCACAGGAGAAACTCAGAGATACAGGCAACCATTGAGTGAGAAGTCTGAAAACCTCAAGTCAATACCCAAGAGCAATAAATGCTCCATTTGCATTGATAGAAGGCCAAAGAAGAAGGGTGAATGAAACAGGCTAAATATGAAGCTACTCTGTGAAACTGGAACTCCTTGCCAAGGACTTGGCAAAAGCCAGGCATGAAGACAGAGGATGGACAGTGTGGGATGGAGTGCCAGTGATTGGAGTTGAAGGAGCAAGTCGGGAAAGAAGGAAGAGGAAGGGGAGGGACCACCTGCAGGTGGAGCAACTGAGAAAACCAAGGTTGAGCAGGCCAGTAAGGAGCAATCAGAAGGACCATGCATGGAGTGGCATGAATGAGGGAGACCATCCGATGAAGTAAATGGATGAAAGGGTAAACATAAAGGAACAGATGAGACCAATCCAGGCTGAAAGAATCGACAGCCAAGGCTCAAGGATGGGGGACAAAACCAAGGTAGTTTGTGATTGAGAGCAGTGGCAAAGGCATCAATATGGGGCATACACAGATGCAGACAGAGCCACCAAAAAATGGCAAGATGCAGGGACCGGTCCACGAGATAAACTAGATCCAGTCAGGAAAGATGATCGTGATGATCAAATGTGATGTTTGTGGACCCAAAAAAGAAGACCTGGTACCATATGTTGATTGTTGGATTGGATAATAACCAGCCAGTGGCTGGCAAGAGAAAGAAGATGATCCCAAGCCCGACAAACAGCCAGGAGTTTGAGAAGAGAACTCTTATCTACAGACCAATGACCCTAAACCTTCAGGTGATCCACCCTGGCATCCCAGCTCTAAAGGGATGCATCTGTGAACAGACGTAAATCTGGCCAAAGAGGAGGAAGTGGAACCCCTGCCGACGTGTAGGCTCTGTTCAACCACCAATGGAGATCGTCTACAAGGGATGAGGGAAGGGATATAGAAGTATCCAAGGGATCCTAGGACAAGCATTCATTGATTATGAAGAACCCATTGAAGAGACCAAATATAGGGCCCTGCCAGGGGTATGAGAGGGTCATGGAGAACCACATCC
>NW_013671221.1:52769-62848 GCF_000517525.1 Limulus polyphemus
TCTGAATGGCATGTTCCATAGAATGGAGCTGGAGAGGAAAAGATTGGGCCTGACTGAGATGGGTGTTGAAGATAACACCCAAATGGATAAGGTATTGAGTAGGGCTAAGGAAAGACTTCTCCAATTTGACCAACTATCCCACATATGGTTTGCATATAGAGGACAACACAAAACGAGAAAAGCTAATCTTGTGAGAGGAGCAAGAGTACCTTATCAGAAAAGTCTGGTCTGATAAAACTTAAAAAATAGTTTTAAAAAATTATTTAGTATAATATATCATAAATAAAGGCTAACACGGATTCACCAAAGAGAAATCATACCTTATTAATCCATTATCTTATTTTGAGGATGTTGTTTGTTATCTGGATGAAAAATGTGTACTTAGATTTTTGAAAAGCTATTGATAAAGTACCACAAAAAATACGCTAAGAAAATTGTATCAGTAGGGGCTGGGGAAAGATAAGTTAGTGGCATCTGGATGGGAGAAAACAGAATATTATTATTGGAGTCCAGTCACACAGGAGTCAGTGTTTGGGCTTTTGCTTTTCTTATTCAACTTTATGATATTGATAGGGGTGTAATTGGTAAAGTTTGCTTGGATATTTGCAGCTGTACCAAGGTATTACAGAATAAGTTGAATCAGTAGTTAAGATGGAGAAGTATATAGAAAATGTTTTTTAAACACAGTAAGTGCAAGGTAATAAATGCACTTGAGTAATAATTTGTGTCAAACATTTGGTTAATTGGCAGCGTTGGATTAGTTGCTCAAGCCAACAAAGCAGTGCTCTGTTGCTAGTAAAATGAGTATAATTTTAGGTTGTATTTATAGAAGTACTGATTAAAAATTATACATTACTAGTTAGACCTCACTTGGAATAAAAAGCTTTGGTCTCCTTATCTAAGAAAGGATATCAACTTATTAGAAAAGTCTCAGAAGAGGGCTAGTACCACTAGGATCATTCCTGATTTTTTGGAAGTTTAATGGATGAGATGGGATAGATTGACCAACAGATCTCATATTGTCCTTATATGTTTAATATAAAGGAAAGAGTTATCTTAAAACATAAATTAAAATATCTTTTTTTCTCTTAGGAAAAAAGAATAAGAGGTGATCTTGTTGAAGCTTACAAGGTTATTTCCAATATCAATAGTGTAAAGGCCTGTGATTTCTTTGTGTTATATTTTGAAGATAACACAAAGAAAGGACACAAGTTTATGAGTTGGCTAGGTTCCAGTTAAGAAAGTTTAATGTTTCTTACAGCATGACCAACCAAAATAACATGTTGTTGTTGACATAAGTGGAAGCCAGCAGTTTACTAGCTTTCTTCTTCCCTGGTTAACCTAAGCATATTTGGGTGAAGTGGTCTTGTAAATATTTATTATACCATGTTAAATCAGATCACTTGTACCTTAAAATCTTTCCTCTCTATAAACTTGATGCAAGACTGAAATTCTGTTTTATATCAATTCCATATTCCACAAATAGATGGCAGCACAGGAAGGTACTTTTTGTAGCCAGCTTCTGATAAAACAAGATGCTAATAGGAATAGAATTGGAAGAGAAAGCAGGTATTTTTGTACAGACTGTAATGTACCACAACATGCTTTCAAATCTACTATGGTACGACAAATATCTAGTTAAATATGTCATAGACTTTATATATTTTTCTGACAGTTGTCTTTTTTACTTAGTTTTTATAGTTGCATAATTATTGTCTGCATGTATAAGGTACTTCATGGAAATAAACCTAGATATATTATTCTCTTTAAACTTTCCTTATATTTCATGAAGTATCTCATGTCTAAAATAAAACTTTTATTACAAATATATTTTTGTCATATAATAAATTTGATAATAAACTAGATAGACTAGAGTGAAAGCAGCTAGTCAACACCACCAATTATAAACTCTTTAGCTGCTCTTTACCAATGAATAGTTGAACTGACCATCACATTTTAAAGACTAAATTTGGTGATTGGATGCAATCCCACGACCTGCAACCCGCAGGTTGTGATATGAATGTTCTAACCACCAGCCCATGCCAGGCCATTTGAAAAATAAACGGTGGGTTTAATTTTTTACTTTTCTCAGAGGTGGGTGTGCAAATATAGTCTATAAGGACATACTACACACCATAATGCATAATAAACATACCATGTGTTACAAGGTTTACAAATGTAACACAATGCTCACAAACATGTCATTATCAAATTGCACAAAACTTACATATAATGCATAAATCACAAAGTTTTCAAAATAACACATCTCACAAACTCACCAGCCATGATGACGAAACTCCTGAAGATAACAACTGAAAACTCATAAATTTAGTGTAAAGAAGTTATCATAAGAATTTGACTCCTCAGAACATAGCTTCATGATTAGCAAATAGAAAAATAAACACATTTCCGTGTGATGTACCTGAGGTTGCTTGGTGACTTAATTCCTTCTGCTCTGGTAGTTCCTGTGTATTTTCCAAATGCTCAAAGTTATTGAGACTGGTTTGAACACCCTTTTCTGAGGACAAGAACTGACAAACTCTGGTGGGTGATGTACCTGAGGTTGCTTGGTGACTTAATTCCTTCTGCTCTGGTAGTTCCTGTGTATTTTCCAAATGCTCAAAGTTATTGAGACTGGTTTGAACACCCTTTTCTGGGGACAAGAACTGACAATCTCTCGTTTCACCACATGATTCAGAAGTCTGAACACTCTTATCACAGGTAGGTAGTTTATTATGTCCTTCACCTAATGACAAACAGAAGCATCAGTGTAGTAACAAAATGTGGGTGAAAGATCTTAAATGAAATGAAGAGAGAAAAAGTTGACAGCTAGAAGTAGCTAATAGAAAACTAAAATTGCTTGATATAATAATTAAAAATTAATCACCTTTAATTAACTTTCGTTTCCCAGTTTATTTAGTATTAATGAGTTAGGAAAGTAAATTAACCCACAATTTTTCTAACATTAATCTAAATACAATTGATTATATGAACATGAGCACACTGCTTATACAGATACAATAGTGTAGAAATTTCCTTCAGTAGTACATAGTGAAAGTCTATAAATATTAACTGTTTTCAATAAAGTAAACCGTTTTTATATCAATATACATGCACCTAAAAACATTAACAAATGATACTTGTGATCTATTTCGACTGGAATCTACGACTGTGAAAGTCCTTAATTCAGTCACTTACGTTGAGCTCGTCCTAGCAACTGAAGATGTTTTAACTGCAGTCGAGATGGAGGTAGGGGAGAATTACTTTCTTCAAACTCATCACAATCACAGCTCTCTTCATTCCACTCAAAAGGCTCATGCTGAAACTCTCTTTGTCGTCGAGAAGTACGATACTTCCAGTTTTCCTTCCAAATTTGGTAAGATGTTTCAGATGGTAGCCAACGATATGTTAGACGGTGTTCACTCTTCTTGTGAATCATTTTTGGTCTAGTTTATCCAGTGCCATATTACAAACAAGAAACTTTTTAAACCTGTTCATCATACAAGAAATTATCATTGACTTCTGATAAAAACAAGTTATTTACGTAGATCTCTATTAAAAATTAACCTAACAATTAATATAGACAATTTAATGCATTATCATAACTAGGTGTATGAATATCACACATCAAAACTTTATAATGATTTAAAAGCATTGATTAATCAGCTGGGTATCCTCATTGTTATTAATAATTTTGGTCACCTTCCAAACCTAGGTTAGTCCTAGATTTATATACTAAGCTAAAAATGGAAAATTATCCTCTCTTACATGCTTATTATAAACAACACAAATAAAATATATATACATTAAACATTTTAATAAATACTATTAATGAAATTAATATTAAACAGAACTTACAAAACATGCACAGACTAATTGATACATACGCTAACACCAATACCCAGTTCCTTGAAAGCTTACTTCTATAAACAGTAACCTTCACATTAAGTCATAAGTTTAATATAACAGCTCACAAAAAATTCTTACATTTGATATAAAATCACATATTTAAACTATGTTCAATTTATTTATTAATAGGTTGTATATCTTGCCCAATCTTGCACATATATTTCGAAAACTTCAAATACAAAAATTATTTATATCTTCAAAGTTTTTGTCCTATGAGCTTAACTCTGCTTACAGAAAAACAAACAAACCATTAATATAAATGAGCTTTATTAATGTTTTTTTTAGTAAGCAAAATTAAGCTATTTTAAACAACTAAAATTAAGCTTTCAAAGAAGTGATTAAACAATTTTCAAACATTTCCATCAACCCCTTTTCTTTAGCATTACCCCTCGTCAGTTATTGATCCCAACTAAATGGACGAACCTGCAAAAGTAGTGTTTAAATACCTTTACTAAAATGACTTAAATTAAAATTTTACTTTATCCCTTTGCAACCTACAAACTTCCAACTTCTTGTTCTTTATTATGGGCTTCTTGAGAAAAAAACTGGGAATTTTAAATAATGATAAGGCTCCTGAACAAATATTTCCATTAAGGGTATTGAAGAAGTGGATATATGAGCCACTTGCTAATATGTTTTTGTTAGTCCTTCAATAGTGGACATATGCCAGAAGATTTGGAAGATAATGTTACTCTTCTTTTTAAGGGAGATGATTAAAATTGTTCTAGTGATTACAGGCCTATAAGTCTTACACCAGTAGAAGGAAAAGTTTTGAAAGTCTAATAAATGATACTTTGCACATTCACTTAAAATTTAAATTTATATGGGATAGTCATTAGCGGAACTTCTGTCTTAGTGATCTTGTGACATTTTTTTTTTATGAGTTTACTGCTAATGTTGACAAGGGTAAAAGTACGGATGTGGTGTATCTAGATATTCAAAAAGCATTTTAGAAGATGCCAAAAAAGTCTCTAGAGGTATGTGGGATAAGTTGGCTTATTCGATAGAAAAGTAGCTAGGTGGAAGAAAGGCGGAGGGTTGTAAATAGAGTTCAGTCAAATTGGATTAACATCACAAATGGGGTAGCCTAGGGCTTAGTGTTAGGACATTTGTTGTTTTTTATTTACATCAATGGCATAGAAGAAGGAATGAATGATAAATTATTTAAATTTGTTGATGATAATAAGGACTAAGGTGTTGCTTATTGTAAAGAGGATGCTGCTGCTTTAGAAAAGGATTTAGATCACTTAGTGAGTTGGACAAATATATGGCAGATTGCTTTCAATTATAGTAAATGCAAGGTAATGTAACTGGGTTTAATAATATAAATTATTCATGTATAAATTGACAGGAATAACCTTTGGTGAGAATGATATGACGAGGGTGATAAATATAAATTTTTGAAGAGTACAAGTTATCTTGAGCTAAAGATAGTTATTTTTCTTACAGGATGGTTGGCCTTTGGAATGAGTTGCCCACAGATGTGGATACATTAAATTTAAGCAAAGGCTCAATAAATATTTGAATAAAAGGTGGCTTTGAATTTTTAGTTTAGTGGATGGGATATCCTCAATGGAAAACCAGACCCCTTGTTGTCTTAAAATGTTATCTTCCAATGTAATTTTTAGTATACATCCTCCAAGCACAAGTCAGATCATACTAAGGTTATGTGGATGTATTAATAAAATATTGTGTACTGTTATTTACTCCTAAGTTAGATCAAAAGCTCCCATTTCTGCAAGGTTTGACAAATACTTTTTTCTTGAATAAAAAATACGTGATGCTGAAAACAAATTACCAGAATATTCTTTGTGTTGGTTTTAAGTCATTTAGAGAACATAAACAACCACAGGTACAGGTGAAAAGTTAAAATATAATTTAAGTCTATGAAAATACTACAGTACAAGTTGAGGACTTCTCCCAAGATTCTGTGTAATACAAACATTGTAGGTACTTGCTTCTCTACTGCGTAACAGATTCTTAGGTGTTACTTTTATCATTATAATATATATTTACTTAGAATTTAGCAACTTGCTATCAACATCTGTCTTCTTTTCCAATATCTATTACTGTTGTACTACCACATCCTCTCATGTGCCTGATAGTGTATGTGGTTGTAATATCAAACTACAACTACAAGCAATTTAAAAGAAATTTATAATTTCTACTATCTTTTTGATGAACTATAATGTGGGAAAATAAATTTAAACAAATTCAAAGATTTATGAATGAGTCTTAGCATTATAGTGTGAAGTTATAAACAGGAACAAAAAAGGAAATTATTGATTTTCATTGTATAATATAACATATTTCATCCATATACTTCAGATTAGTTTAAGGATAGTTTCCAATTACTCACTATTCAAACATCAAGCTTGTTTCTTCTTGACACTATCATTATCAGTATTATTATTATCACCATATGTCAAACCCACATTATATCTTTTAGTTTTAAAATTCGTTTAAAAGTCAGTAGAAAGTATATTTATAGTGAAGATCACAACATTATCTATGGTTTAGGCAATAAAGTGTAACTAATAATAACAGACATATAAATTGTGCCATTCTAGGAGCAATGCCCAAATTCTCAACTTAAGTAAATAACATTGGAACTTGGAAGAGGCAAGATATTGAAACGAAAGCATAGACGACAGATAGGCTTAAAATTCCAGTCGAAGGTCCACGAACGTTCCAATTATACAATTAAATACCTAATTACTACACAAGTACCGGTATTGCTGCGAATTTAATTAGAGCTTAAGCACTTAACAGTTTTTAGGTTTTAGTGAAATACTAAGTAACCACTGTGTTAATGTTATGCATCACGTAACATTAACGTTAGGCCTAAAGTAGTATCAAACATGCCTATTTCAGAATATTTAAATTTGAAACTTAACGTTAACTATAATATAATAAGGTGTCGCGTGGATGGATGTTTATTTTGCGAATAATTAATTAGTGACCCTGGAGATAGCAAATTCAACTTTTTTTTGTTGTGGTTTTGTTTACCTTTAATTTATTATTCCCTCTATGGTTTAGTTTAACTACGAATTTTTAAATAACATTAAAGGGTTCACTCACCTTCTAATTTATTCACGAGATACAGTTAAACGAATTACAGTACTGTCACATTATAACGCTACAATCCGAAACCATGTGCACCCGAAATCGATATAGGTGGGGGAGCGTTATAACCATAACCAGGAAGGAATATACCTGGGCTGGCCAAAGAGAAGGCATTTTATTAAAAGCTAGATTGGATAAATTATATCTTAATTCTATTATGTTGACGAGAATTCTCGGACTGTCGCATGTAAATACGTTCATTTCTGATCACGCAGCAGTAGTTGTACGGTATACAGAGGTTTTGAGTAGGAATAGGAAGGGTTGCGCATATTGGAGTTTTAATAATAAATTATTGGAAAATACTAAATATGTAAGTGAAATTAACCAAATTATAACAGATTTTCAAACACAACAAAAAAAAGGAAAACAGTGTTAAGAGTGTGGTGGGATCGTTTAAAAAGAGTAATCAAAGCACATGCTCAATTACTTCAAAGAAAAATTGATTTAAAAAAGAAATGGGAGACAGAGCATCTAGAAATCAAGTTATCTCAATTATCCCAGACAATTATCCTACATACAAGGAAGCTTTCTATAAATGGAGCCAAACACTGCGAAATATATGAGCGAATCCAAAGAATCAGAGAAATTGATACCACCACATCTTAGTTTTTTGTTTTTTTTTAGATTAGGACAAGCACCCAGAACACAAAACAGCTTTAAAGGATAAAAATGGTAGAGTAACTCGGAATTTAAATGAAATAACTTTTATAATTATTGCTTTTTATAACTTTGTTTGTAATTAAGCACAAAGCTATACAACGGGCTATCTGTGCTCTGCCCACCACGGGTATCGAAACCCGGATTGTAGCGTCGTAAATCCGCAAACATACCGCTGTGCCACTGGGGGAGGGGGGTTATTAGGTAATATATTCAGAAGAAACAGTAAATGAAATTAACAATTCTTTCTTTGAAGGCTTACCGAGGTTATCAAAAAGTGTAAAAGAGACTCTAGATGCTCCATCAAAGCTTACATAAATAGCTGCCTCTTGCCAATCATTAGCAAACGACAAGTCCCCTGGAATTGATGGCATAACGGTTCAGTGGTTTGTAAAATTTTGATCTGCAATTGGCATTTCTCTACTAGAAGTGTTTAATGAATCTCTAGAGACAGGTGAATGCTCTAGAAGTATGAAAAATGCCTAAAAAAGGGAGATTTGACAGAATTAAAAAATGGCGACCATTATCACTTTTATGTAGTGATTATAAATTACTTTCGAAAGCCGTAACAAACAGAATGAAATCTGTTATGAGTCAATTGATTCATGAGAGTCAGACTTACTCTGTTCCAGATCGATGTATTTATGATAATATAGATGTTATACGTGATATAATAAATCTCGCAAATCAAAATAACGAACGTTTAGCTATTGTAAATTTAGATCTTGAAAAAGTCTTTGACCGCATTACTCATAATTACTTAAAAAATATACTTAGAAAATTTGGTTTTGGTGGGAATATTATAAAGGCGGTTGACGCAATGTATAAAAAAATACCATACTTTATGTAGTTCATGGGTCGGTTTCTACTTCAACTATTCCTTTTAAGAGAGGTGCAAGACAAGTAGATCCAATAAGTGTTGTTTTTTTATTTACACTAGCAATAAACCCTTTTCTTTATAATTTAAGAAAAAAATAGTTTTTAAAATCAATGTTATGTTATAGTTATCAAAGGCTTATTCTATCATCTTATGCTGACGATATAAACATTTATATTAGACAGGAATCAGAATTTAGTGTTATTCAGAATATAATAAAGAAATTTGAAGCATATTCGGAATCAAATTTTAACGAAGAAAAATCCTTTGGTTTATGGTCTGGCGCTTGGAAAACACGAACGGGAAATAATCCAAGCTATACATGGTCGAATCAAGAAATAAAAGTATTAGAGTGTATTTATGAAATTCTTTGATGTGGATTCAGAGAAACTGGGATGAATTGAAAGAGAAATGTAGTGTTACGCCACCAGTCGTTAGTTAATTTTCCGTAAATTCGTTCCGACGAAACTTTAACGACACAAGTCCTTTCTTAAATGAAACTGGTTTATTCTTTCCGAATACAACTTTACCGATACACTTAATTTCAACAGTCGCTCTATAACAAACGCTTTAACGTCTCACGTGCTCGTGCTCGACAATACTCAGTTCAATTACACACTCTCTGACTGCAGTTCAATTACTCATTGTTCCGTCACGTTGTGACATCTTATATATACCAGACTACTCCAATCTAGTAGTCTCCCGATAATTCACGAAGGTTCGAGAAGGACGTGGCGTGATACTAGTCAGTGATCTCGCTGATGCAACAGTATTTTAGGAGTATTGTAATACTGGGATAGGTAACAACTGACATATATATTTTAGGTGTATTGTAATACTATGACAGGTAACAATTGGCATATATATTTTAGGTGTATTGTAATACTATGACAGGTAACAACTGGCATATGTATTTTAGGTGTATTGTAATACTGGGATAGGTAACAACTGGCATATATATTTTAGGTGTATTGTAATACTATGATAGGTAACAACTGGCATATGTATTTTAGGTGTATTGTAATACTGGGATAGGTAACAACTAGCATATATATTTTAGGTGTATTGTAATACTATGATAGGTAACAACTGGCATATATATTTTAGGTGTATTGTAATACTATGATAGGTAACAATTGACATAAGTATTTTAGGTGTATTGTAATACTATGATAGGTAACAATTGGCATAAGTATTTTAGGTGTATTGTAATACTATGATAGGTAACAATTGGCATAAGTATTTTAGGTGTATTGTAATACTATGATAGGTAACAACTGGCATATGCATTTTAGGTGTATTGCAAATGAACTTTTATTAAATATGATTTTTAAGATATTGTTACGCCTCCAGTCGTTAGTTAATTTACCGTAACTTCGTTCCGACGAAACTTTAGCGACACAAGTCCTTTCTTAAGTAAAACTGGTTTATTCTTTCCGAAAACAACTTTACGATACACTTAATTTCAACAGTCGCGCTATAATTCTCAACGAACGTCTCACGTGCTCAA
>NW_013671222.1:0-1713 GCF_000517525.1 Limulus polyphemus
CATTCTAAACTTAACAACTTTTATAACAGACGGTAATAAATCACAGTGATTCACACACTTTACTTACGGTGCCTACTGTTCACTTGACTCAATTATCTATCTCTTCGATGCCGCTGGTTTTTCTAGCCAGGCTTATATACTAAAAAAAAGGGCGTCCTTAACAAACTCGGTCTTCCCCGATAATTCATTATCCTTCGAGAAACTCCAGCGCGCATGCTCCCAGAGTCACATGACTTCCGCTGTCGTAACAGTATTAATATCGTAGGCAAAAAATGTTTAATAAGTATAAGGAAGAGTTTTATTGATAGTGGAACGTACTACTTATTCCGACAAAACACTAGTCTGTCTTCTTAGCATAATATGCGTCCTTACTCAAGTAGACTAAAAGTACATTGCAACAAAATAAATTATCATTCTCCTCAGACAGGCTCGCTTACAAACCCGAAAATATATAGTTTAAGTCATTTTTTCCCTTACAATTTTATATTACTAACAACTACTTTTAAATAAGAACTAGATGACATCATCTCTGATTTATTCAAATTATATTTTGTTTTCGTTTTCCGAAGGGTATTACTACTAATGCCCGGCATGGCCAGGTGGTTAGAACGCTCGACTCGTAATCTGCGGGTCGCGGGTTCGCATCCCCATCCCACCAAACATGCTCGCCCTTTCAGCCGTGGGGGCGTTATAATGTGACGGTCAATCCCACTATTCGTTGGTAAAAGAGTAGCCCAAGAGTTGGCGGTGCGTGGTGATGACTAGCTGCCTTCCCTCTAGTCTTACACTGCTAAATCAGGGACGGCTAGCGCAGATAGCCCTCGTGTAGCTTTGCGCGAAATTCAAAACAAACAAACAAACAAACAATTACTACTAATAGCGACTAATGATACGAATTAAAAGTGCTGGAACAATGGGAGGCCCCTCAGGGTAAAGTCATTACCAGAGAAAATACAATTAAAGTTTAGTTTTCATTCAATAAGAAAAGTCCAAAGCACTGGGGTGGAAACGTTACTCAAAACCTGGTTTTGCTGACTTTAGACTCAAACGTTTACAAGCTTAAACCTAAATATATAACAAGCAGTCTCCTTTCAGCAAACACGACATATTACTAGTGTTAGATATTCTCACGATCTCATATAATTCTAGAACTGATGCAAATCCACTAGTTTTCAGCAGTGATGATCAAGAGAACATTTTCCAAAGAGAAAACGACAGCAGAACCTTATTGGAATCGGTCTTCCCTTTTGAGAGACTCGCTTCGTGCATTGCTATTAAACAGGCTCATTCAACTTACAGGGGGTAGCAAGTCGATGTGTGTTTTTATTGATATAAGCGTTCTCAACCGCTCGAGTTGAGCATGCGTACATAACTAGTACATGTTAGTGTAAGACAATAGATAGTAGAATCGCATTTCTGAGTTTGGCAAAGACAATGACGATTAATTGAGCGCTGTATTATACTTCCCAAGATATATTACTTTACAAACGATGATTTTTGTCTGCTTATATCAAGCATTATTTTAGCTAGCAAAACAAATCATACTATGAGTAATCTCTAGAAAATTGTGGTATTTCTCGTGTCATAAAAACGTATAAAAAATATGACAACTAGTGTAGTATTTAATGCTTTTCAAAACAGATAACAAAGTTTCAAAACAGACGACAACGTAACATAACAATATTTACCGTGTTTAAAAGAAACTACAACGTA
>NW_013671222.1:2601-4352 GCF_000517525.1 Limulus polyphemus
ACGTGAGACGTGAGTTATAGCGTTTGATTATAGAGCGACTGTTGAAATTAAGTGTAAAGTTGAATTCGGAAAGAATAAACCAGTTTATTTAAGAAAGGACTTGTGTCGCTAAAGTTTCGTTGGAACGAATTTACGGAAAAGTAATTAACGAACGGACGGAGACGTAACAGTATTATTATTATTTTATTCAATAATATGTCTACAGGCTTCGTTCACTTTGACAAAAGTTGTAGGCCTAAGTTCACAAATAACATTTTAACATAAATTTCTTGCCAGTGATTCTACGTCTAACTTACCAATAAACTTGCTTGTAGAATTCAACAGCTAATTGGAGGCTTAACTAAACCTAGAGTATTAACTATGATTGATGAACACATGACTCTGAGAGTTGAAATATAAGTTGTTATTGTTGTTTTCTATGTTAGAAGAAAAAACGAAATTGTGTTTATTTTTCATTTGTAAGGTATTTCTTGAGTTGAGCCAATCATTTAGCTCAAAAGACAAAATATAATCATAAGAAAGACCAGTAACACAATTTATTAATAAACTATCATATTGTTACGTCTATTAATTTCCCGTAGAAATTCTTCCCGAGAAACTTCAGCGATACAAGTCCTTTCTTAAATAAAACTAGTTTATTCTTTTTCAATACAACTTTGCAATACACTTAATTTCCACAGTTACTTTAACTTCAACATACGCTAAAATTCACAACGATTCACGCACTTTACTTCGGCTTGACTCGATTATCTGTCTCTATATCTCTCTCTGTCTCTATGTCGTCACTTCTCCCTGGTCTTATATATACGAAATAGAGGGCGTCTGGTAAATACTCGAGCCTTCACGAACGTTCTAGGTACTCATTAAGTGTTACCAGCGTCACGTGACTTCCGCTGTTGTAACAATATTTTTGTGTGTAAAAAGGAGTTCTGTGTTAATACAAATATACAATCAAAACTTGTACATAATTTTATGTTAATAGAAGGGTATAGTCGGATTGGGAATAAAAAATGGGAGAATAAAGTTATTTTACATTGGTCTTCTGATGAGGGCGGGGAGAGGGAGGATTAAATCCTAAGAAAACTGAGCAGGGTATTGTGTTTTATGATGTATGGTCTATAATATTGTTGTAAACTATGTTTTTAATATTCTAATTTAGATGTTTGTTTGCTAGAGGGAGCTAATCATGATGACGGTGCAATCTTCTTTTATATGATAAGATCCAGTGGCTGGGTGTCACATAATTCTTCTTACTTCGCTGGTCGTATGGACTTCTAAATGATGCCAAACGAATCCTCTCGACCTCGAGGTTTGCACAAAGGTAAAACGTTTCATTCTACCTCTTACTCTTAAATCACTTTTAGAGGATTCCCCAAAAGCGAACCCTAAATTTGGCATTGATTTACATTAGACTTAGAGCGCGTAAATAAGTAGGCCTACTAATTACCGTTCGTAACTTGGTTAAATAAATTAAATTTGCATTTATATTTATAGCAGCAATGATCCTTAAACTGGAAAAGTGCAAAATAGTAGTTTGAGAATCAAGTTTGCATTATACAGGCCCTGTAAATATGGGGCACAAACCCACGGGTTCGCTAGCATATCTATAAATATAAAGTTGAGGCCTATGTAGAAATAGAATTAGAATCCAGTAGTTTTGTGAGAAGTAGATACAAGGAAACACTATAATTTATAAACTAGCAGAGACCCGCAAAACATTTCCGGCCAAATTAGTATCTTTATCGTAAGAG
>NW_013671222.1:4733-6900 GCF_000517525.1 Limulus polyphemus
TTGGGGAAACATTCTAACTACGCATGCTTATGCAGCAGGTTCTCGGTCAGAAAGCAAAATGGTCATACATACAAACAAGCAGAATAATAGTATAAATACTATTACTACTACTAGGCCCCAGTGAAGCAGTCAGTTAAATAAGCAGTGAACGAACAATCGGAGAGTGACTCGTTCAATATCTTTAAATTATTTCTAAGTATCAATACTTAATTTCTGTATGTGTAATAGCTACGTTAACTTTAATGGAAAAGTATTCAAACAAATAGTTCGTATTCCGATTGCAACTAATTTCTACACAAACATGGCTAACCTGTATCTGTACTCCTATGAAACTTTATCAAACAAGTAATAAACCCTAACTTGTACAGTTATACCCTTCGTTATACTGATGATCTAATCTCTATCAATAATCTAAGTTTTAGTCCAAATGAAATATATCAAAAGGAACTTACAATAGATAGAAATAATACTATCTATAAGTATAATTACTCGCACTATCTGGATATTATTTTTGTCAAAGACAGAGTACAGTTAACTATTGTTGAGAAAAGAAGGGATTTTAGTTTCTGCTTAATCAAAAAAAGATATCTGACATAACAATATTAGTTCCTTTTTGGATAATGTTCAAATATATTAAAAAATGATGGTTATAAAGATTGGTATATAAGCATTTCTTATTCTTTTATAATAAATATGATGATATATTATAAAATAAATTTTTAATTACTAAAATTATTTTCTGGAATACATAGAGGTCATTTCCTAAGGTTAATTGAAATTTATAAATAATTATCTATATTTATTTTAGGTATTTATTCAGTATATCGGGATGGAAAGTCTAACTTCAGGTCTGTGGGATTGCCTCAGCTCGCCCAATTTATGCTTCAACACATTTTTTTTTTGGAAAAGAAGGAGGCTGGGAGTTTATTTATTACTGAACTATTAAGGTGAGGGTGTTTTAGTTCTATTTAACACCATTTTGTAATAATGATTACAAAGGTGGAGGTTGAGGGGTCTTACAGAAGTAGAAATAGGATGTTTTATTTCTATTACAAGGTTTTTATATGTCTAAAGACTTTGGGTGACTGCCTACCCACAGCGAAAGACAGTAGGAGTTGAGACATTGTGGGTATAAGCAATGAACTCCTAATCCCTAATTGATTCTCTGTTGAAATAATGTCAACATTGTCTCGAATCTTAAACTTGTTTGTTTATTGTTTTGGCGATTGCATTTTTCACTTTAAGCTACCTATCTTGTTTCTTTTTTTCTTTTTCAAGATCTCTGTTCCGCTTTTCAAATTAACAATTTTTTAATAACATATTTCTTTGGGGTTTTCTTTTTACGTCATTGGTGGACATAAATCTATATAATAGTAATATTGTCCTATTTGAAACGGTTTAAGTTACAGAAATACATAGTTGGTATATGATACTCTCTCGGGAAATAATGGAAAACCCCTGGATTTGCTTCATGCAGATTAGATGGCTATTGCTCCTGATATCATTGTCACAATGTTATCATTGATATTGGTACTTCATGTACAATCACTACGATGCATGATGATCAACATACCACATGTTGTGTATAAGCTTGTGAAAAATATATAACTACTATATTTATACCTTGTAGTTATATGAGGAGTCTGTAAACACTGGGTTGGAGGGACGACTGAACTATACTGGAATGGTGCATGGATTAGATTTTGTAAACACATGAGTTTTACACATGCATGCACATGTAACGCATGTTGGTTAGTATTTATATTTTTCAAGTTTCATAGATGCATGCACATATATTTAATGCAAATATAAGACAATGTGTAATAATATAATAGAATATGTATACAAATAAACATTTTAATACTTCTTATAGTTGTTATATTTCTCTCTTTCTCCTCTGGCCATCTCTCTCAACACGGGGTCGGTCAATTCGACCGAGTCACGTGACCTGTGTACTCATTTAAAGTTTATATAAATTTAATACTTATAACTCTCTATATATTGGGTATATCTTTACGAAATTTGGCAAGCTTTCAGTTAATATAGTCTTTTACATACAAAAAGTCATATTTCTTAGTGAAGTATTTTAATAGAATAAAATAAAGTTTTGTCCATGAATATGCAGAGTATTTGTTTTGAATAGTCCGTGTGCAAAGTATTTTCATAG
>NW_013671222.1:6960-14595 GCF_000517525.1 Limulus polyphemus
AAATAAACCTAAATTAACCTTCTTTTCTTTCTAGAATGACTTCAAATTGTACCATGAAACTACTTTCGTTTATCCTAAGTAGCTTTATGTTCGTAACATTATACATCTATTCATAATAAAATTTTATTGTTTCATTGCCCTTTTTATAGCAGTTTGAACCTTGTCTAACTCATTAACTGCTATCCCCGCCATTATAAGTTGTAAATCACTCGGGAATCGTGCAGCTCACGTTATGCTATCGAATTACATATCCACAAGCAGCTGGCGTGCAGGCCTCGTGAACCATGTTAATTATATTATTATTATTACTTAATTTACCTAATCTAGTCTTAGATAACTTAAAAAGATCCGTACTTTTAATTTTAGTTACTCTTATAATAATAAATAAAGAATAAATATGAAAAACAAGAAATAAAGTATACTTACCCAATCTTCTTTTTTCTTGCCCTTTTTTAGTGATTATAGTAAAGCACTTAACAATTTTTATTTAATTAAATAATACACCAAAGAATGTATTGACGGTTATCTGTTCAGAACACAACGTTATAGGATATGCCATTTGATAGATGAAAACCTTGACTTTCTATTGGTTATATGTAATATATAATGAAACGTAAGAGAGAACAATCAAGGAACTGTGAAAGAGAGGATGTGACAGGTGGGTGTAGCAGGAGGGGTCTGATTTTCTATTCGATAGCTCTGTAACCAAACGAAATTGAAGGCTATAAAAATTATGGTCTGTTTGAGTAATAAAGATTTTATAGAGAGTATTTTACGTTTATTTTCGTACATTTTCGAGGGATGATGACATGCTAAGACAAAATGTGTCAGGTGTGTCGAACTAGTGGAAATTCGGGATTTTTTAATATATTTCCTTGTAGAATTAAGAACTTAAAACTTGTATACTATTAAAATATGGATTATTAGCAAATATTTTATGCTATTCTAATTGGTATAACATAAAAAGTAGTTTAATAAAATTTTGTAATGTAAGACACTAAAACCTTGTGTCATGCCCAGGAAAGGATACCTGGGGAGAGAGGGTTAAGGTCGTTCAGCTGGCCAGATTTCCTCTCAGAGTGACATTCTGCACATTCTACAATGACGAAAACGTGTTAAAAACTCTGGTGGGCCCCCGCTGCTGCATACTTTATCGGAAACTAATTATTTTCTAAATAAATTATATAGCTACAAACTTTCTGCCTCACTTTCGCCTAGAATCGCAATATCCTGCTTACACAATCCTTGCCACTTCTTATAGTCAACTTCAAGGATGGCTACTGCATCTGTAGCATTTATAAAATTCGCATTCGCGCAGTGTTGGCTATAACTCGACGCTTACCATCACTGTGATGACTTATCCGATGCTCAAAACCGAGCTTGTTACTATCTTTTTAAACTACGCTTAAAGATTCATGTTGTGGGAGACAGTTTAGAAGTTTGTAAATGTTTTAGACGTTTATGTAACATGGCCCAAATCGACCATACATTGGTTAAAAAAATAATAAAAAATACGCAACTGTGATCCTGTCAGCAGCATCGTGTCCAAAAGGACAGGAACCCCATACATAAACTAATGATACGCGGCCCAAATACAGTTGTAACAATAAATGTAATAAACATTAAATTACATCCACGGCCTGCACACAGCTATATAGGTATGCATGTAGTAGATTATGTGGCTCCATATAAACAACAGACTACATTAAAACGGTTGGGTGTCAACGGTTATACAGTCGCTGTTATTTGCTAGGTAGTCAAATGAAGTTGAAAACTACCCTACACAATGCGCAAAGCTGCGTTTTGTAATACTGCCCAGGTTTTATTACAATACTCGCAGCTGTTTTTGATGTAAGGACAATATTAAATAATAATAATAATAATAATAAAGAACAAATGGGCGATCCCTATTATGAACCACTACTGTGGTTCACGATATATAGAAATCAATGGTTGTGATTCTATAAGTTACATTTATTGTACATAGGCGATCAAACGCAGATGTAAAGCTAGTTAGCAGCCACGAAGAATCAATTAGGGGTTAGGAGTTGAGTGATTAAACACCATGAAACATTATTTTGTAATAATTATTGAAAAAGTGGAGAGTAATACAAAAGTAGAAGTAGGGTATCTAAATATTGGGATGATTGCCTTATTTAACATCATTTTGTAATATTATTTTTATGTCTAAAGACTGCCTTCCCACAACTGGCTGCAGACAGCGAAAGGCAGCAAGAGTTGAGACGTTGGGGGGGGGGGGAGTTCTAATCCTAACCCTTAACTGATTCTCCGTGGTTGCTAACTGGTTCGGTATCTGCGTTTGGATCGTCTCTGGTAGATGGAAGCTTTTGGAAGCTATGACAAGAGGCGTATTGTATTGGCCCGGCATGGCCAGGTGGTTAAGGCACTCGACTCGCAATCTGAGGGTCGCGGGTTCGAATCCCTGTCACACCAAACATGCTCGCCCTTTCAGCAGTGGGGGCGTTATAATGTGACGGTCAATCCCAGTATTCGTTGGCAAAAAAGTAGCCCAAGAGTTGGCGGTTGGCGGTGATGACTAGCTGCCTTCCCTCTAGTCTTACACTGCTAAATTAGGGACGGCTAGCGCAGATAGCCCTCGTGTAGCTTTGCGCGAAATTCAAAAACAAACAAACATTTTCTATTATGACTTAGTGGTAATGACAAGGACTGGTTTTTGCTCTTTCATTCTGAAAAGTGAAGGAAAGTTGAGGGATATTTTTAGACTTTTAAATCTCCATCATCATCGAAGCGATTTTATCATTAGATTTTCTAATGTCTTCGAAATAACGTTATCGTAAAATATTTCAGGCATTTTTAGGTTTCTCACTTTTGATTAAGATTATAATGAATGTTTACAGGAGCTAATGACTAGGTATTTTGGCCACGAGTTCCAGAATTGTTTATTTTTAGGTTTCTCACTTTTGATTAAGATTATAATGAATGTTTACAGGAGCTAATGACTAGGTATTTTGGCCACGAGTTCCAGAATTGTTTATTTGTAATTGAGCACAAAGCTACACAATGGGCTATCTATGCTCTGCCCACCACGGGTATCGAAACCCGGATTCTAGCGTTGTAAGTCCGCAGACATACCGCTGTGCCACTGGGGGGCGAGTTCCAGAAGCTAATTTTTATTTTAGTATCATTTTTCAATACTTCAAAACGGTAATATATTGTTGTGGTATTGTGGTTAGTGCACGTAGACTCTGAACCCAAAAATTCCTCGTTCTGTCCCGCTGTAGCATAAACTTTAAGAGTGACAGTAAAATTCCACTGTTCGGTGAAAGATGAGTGGCCTAAGAGTTGAAATAGATGGTGTTAACTGTCTACGTTCCTTTGTGTAGTCTATCAGTTCCCAATTAGCGCCGACTGTGCGCAGATGACCTTCTGGGTAACTTTACAAAAAATTATGAAGAAAAAAGTTTCGTACGTTAAAAGAATAAATTTCAAAAAATTTAAAATTATTTTGTTGTTTTACTTAAACGCTTCTAGGTTCTAGAGGTTTAATTTTACCTGTTTAATTAGACGTACAGCGCTACTGGAACTATCGGAAAAGCTTCCATCTGTCTGTTTACTTCTCTGGAGTCTTCGAGATCGAGACTTCGAATCGGACTAGATGTAAAGAGAAAAATAACAAACGGGTAAATTACAGGCTAACAGTTAAACTGTTTATTACATCACTTTTTTGCTTCGCTTTTAACGTTCTATTTCATTCTAACTGCGTTTAGTTAATGTTGTTTAAAGTAACTGTAAGATTGCTTTAAAAATGTAAATCGACACCTAAACCTATTTGATCAGCTGAAATCCACAAGGATTATTATTGTCAGTAAAACCTTTGAGGAAGAAATGAAAAACCTAAACCAGTGTATATATATATATATATATATATATATATATATATATGCGAGAGTCCCACGGTTTGCGTCCCGTAGTTTGGGCAGTACGTGTGTTATAAGAGTGACAGTCAAATCCCACAGGTTTGGCAATATTATATAACTACTGAGTCCAGCATGTCCTTTAGTGCTTAGAGTACTTATTTGAAGGTCCAAGGTTCGCATCGCGATGCCGTTGAACAAGCATCGAATTTTCATATATATGTTTTTATTATGCAACAGCCTGTCAGTCACATTATTGGGTTGAGAGGTGACAGACAAAGCCCTCGTTGCAGCGGGTGTTACTGACTTTGTCTTAATCCCTCTTCTGAACCCTAGGGGTCTCGGACCTTACCACTTAGCGCATGTGCACATTAGTTGCCGTTCAGTTTGAAAATAATAATCATGTAATTAATAACATTGGTGGGTGCTAATTAATTAGTTTTTGTTAATTGTTTTTTTTGGGGGGGTTATCCTACATTAGTAGCCTGGTGGTTAGGGCACTCGACTCGCGGGGCCGAATCTTGTGGCCGAATATACTCGCCCATTCAGCTGTGTGACGATTAGAGTAGCCCAAGAGTTGGCGGTAGGTGTGTTTACTAGCTGCCTTCCATTTTTTTCTACCACTACTATATTAGAGGCAGGTAGCCCTCGAATATCTTTCTGCAAAATTCAAACCAAACCATTCTATATTAATTTACGTTCCGTGTTTGTTTGTTTGCGTGGGGTAGCCTGGGGGTGTGTGTGTCCTTAGATGACAGCCCCACTATCAAGAGAAACTAAAACACCCCTGGACAGTCATGTACGCTGACGTATGCCTAGAAGTAAGTTTTCAGGGTCGCTGAATCTGGCATTTGGTTTTTGTATCTTTTTCCCGCCCCCTCGGGATCCTGGAGTTTCCATTTTTTGAAACTGTTTATATCCCCAGTCACGAGCTGGCGGGATCAAGCGTGGCACATGTCAGGTAGCATAAGCCGTTGTCTTAACGTAACTTGTTCAGGTACTGACCTCCTTGGGGAAGCGATAGAACTAATTGAGATATGTTGTTCAGTACACTGAGGAGAGGGCCTTTTGAACACTGCAGTGGAGTGCGGGATTTTTATTCTAGAAGAATAAAAAAAAGGGATACCATGATGATACACATTTAGTTTTGACAAAAAAACATAAAAAATGTAAAGTAATTCGTGTTGTAAAATGGTATTTAAGGAAAAAACAGGTGTCATATCTGGTATTTCAACATGTTGAACCCGTTAAAATGATTGGTGTTAGTATAATTGTTTCACTTATGTATGCCAGTTTTGTTGATATGGTGACGTGGGAAGTTTAGTCAGCGATAATGTTTTTTTTTTCTCAACGGGATTCTTCTATACATTCAACGTATAAACGTGTTTATATTTCAACAAAACTTATTTCAACAGTTTTTTTTTTTCTCGGCTAAAAGAGTGACGAGGTACGTACGTCTGTTAAATCTGAAAGACATCGCTCGAGTATTATGTCTTGTGACTCATCCTCGAACTTCCCTCTTAGATGACTTACCATGTACGGATGATTTACAGTGATTGTATACACTTATCACGTTTGAAATAAACACAAAGAGTGTGTGTGTGTGTGTGTGAACTTCATTAGTGTAATTCACCCATAAGATGTACACGCCAGATGGCGAGGTTAAAGCGATTTTTTATACAATAACTTAGTTAGTCTCCTGGTAATTATAAAATAAAATAATATATATATATATATATATATCGTTGTACAGTGCGTGGTGTAAGTATAGAGAACCCTTCGTAAGTAGCGCAGCATAAAGGCATGAATTGATTTCCACATTTGTGAGTTCTTTAAAACCACCAGATGTCGCTCCAAGCGAGCTAGAACGAACACAAGTTTCCCCAGTGGAATGAATCTCTGTAGGTTTTTATGGAGATAAAGCCGCAGAACAATGGAGATCTTATGAAACAATAGAACACGCATCTTTCCTCTCTGTAATATCACATACCAGACCGTGCTTCGCCTGGGTTCAATCAATATGTCATTCTGTACAGCGTGACAAAGGCGTGTTTACAGAGAAA
Source organism: Limulus polyphemus (assembly GCF_000517525.1). Classification (NCBI taxonomy): domain Eukaryota; kingdom Metazoa; phylum Arthropoda; class Merostomata; order Xiphosura; family Limulidae; genus Limulus; species Limulus polyphemus. The sequence continues at coordinate 12,920 of NW_013671222.1, forward strand.
GATTTAACAATTCATTAGTGATTTCTAAGCTTGGTAAACAAGGATCTTTTTCAGCTAAATTTAAACGGCTTTAAAGTAAATGTACGTCTAGCACAATACAAGTATGTGACTTGAAGCATCGGATGTGATTTTATTTGAAATCATAAGGGATAAAGAAATATGGTCGTTATCGAGAATAAAAAAAAATATTCATTTTTGTTTGTATTTACTGTTATTTGCTCCTTACGCGCACGTGGGCTAAACGGCAAAGTCGCATACCCCCTAGAGCTAAAGTATACCCATACCTAACTATAAACTACTGACTATAAGAAAGGGGACCAGTCAGTAGCACCCGCCGCCACATCAGCTTTGCTCGTCTTTGAACTGAATAATGGATTTGGCAGTCACTCTAATAACACATCCACAGCTGAAAATGCAGAGCGTGGATAGTGTCATCTCGGCACGAACTTTGGACCTACCAACTTGGAGCCTCGCACGTCAACCACGGCCGGACATGGCCAGGTGGTTAAGGGCGCTCGACTCGCAATCTAAGAGTCGCGGGTTCGAATCCCCGAGCCACCAAACATGCTCGCCCTTTCAGCCGTGGGGGCGTTATAATGTAAAGGTCAATCCCACTATTCGTTGGCGGTGGGTGGTGATGACTAGCTGCCTTCACTCTAGTCTTACACTACTAAATTAGGGACGGATAGCGCAGATAGCCCTCGTGTAGCTTTGCGCGAAATTCAAAACAAACCAAACCAAAAGCACGTCAACCATCAAGCGAGATGAGGAACGTGATTTTTATATTATGTTTATATTTTATTTATTTAGTTATATCATAGTTACGAGTGTCCAAACCGAAACGAACAAAGATTGTTTTTTGTTAAGTGCCAATCGAACCTGAAATCTTTGCTTTATAAGCCCTCAAACTTGCAGCTGAGTCACCGACATGGAGGTGGGTGGTGCATGAAACCAATTCACACCACCCTCTTTAATTGTAGGTGTATTTATTTTATTCGGAGGTCTCAAAAGTCTACACCGAAAACGTATTTATTCAGTTTGACAGCTCCCTGCCTGCCGGTGCAAACTTAACCTCGTCACAGGTCTTCTAAGCCAATTATTGAACGTGTATACCTCAATTATTTCAATCCTCATCCAGACATTAGGCGTTGCTAAAGCATAATGAATATCAAAAACTATTAATAAGAAATGGCGAGAATACTTCTGGACAAAAAGAATTTGGCAAATACAAACGTAACCCACAACTACCAAATTATTTGAGTGTTTAAACCAACTTAAGACATTAACAAGGAAGTTTTCCTTCAGAGTTAAAAGCAATGACATCGTCGTTGATATCAAGATACCTTATTTTTCATATGTAAGGTTATATATCTAATTTCCTACGTTCTTATAACCCTAAATAACCCTAAACTTTCTTGCTAATATTTATTCTTAGAATATAATCGTTCGATAACGGTAGTAGGAAAGGAGAGCGCCACCTATACATACACTTGACAGTACTCTGATGTCAGATATTGTTAGGCCTAAATTTTCACGAATACAATCAGATAGTTGCTGAAAGATAATTTCTTTTAACTCAGTTTGTTTGTTTTGCTATCTGTGCTCTGCCCACCACGGGTATCGAAACCCGGTTTCTAGCGTTGTAAGTCCGGAGACATACCACTGTGCCACTGGGT
>NW_013671222.1:15563-26786 GCF_000517525.1 Limulus polyphemus
GACCATTTATTTATTTATTTTTCAACATATTCATTGAAATATAATGTAAACTTATACGCTGAAGATATTTCAAGTTTTATAATAAGTTTATATATCAAATATCTCACGAACAGCGACCACGTGCGTGAGAACAGTAAGTAAATTGGATTAAATGAGCTTTGACCCCAACTTCTGTAATTTGAAAATGAAGAGTTGAGTGAAGTAGCGAGTGTTTTAAATAAAACTAACCAAGACCTATGGATTTCTGATAAGTAGATCCTGCGTTTTAACACTCCCTGAAATCACCAACACCTGAGTTTTAATAAACCCATAGAATCAGCCCCTAAAGAGTAATGAAACCTTAGAAGAAATTCTTAAATTTTAACGAAATTTCCGAATCAGCTGAGACCTATCCCCCCAAAAAAAGGTTTTTGAGGCTAACCTATCCTTAAGATGCAGTTCATGAGGATTGACTACCCCTAAAACGAAGCTCTGAGAACTTTTACCAATGAGATGTACCAGAATCCCATTTGAACAAAAGCTTTTCTTATCTTCACTCCATTTAACGAGTGTTTCTTTAGTCACATTAATAACTCGTATCATACAAAATGTTTTTGACATACACGTAAGACATAAAATTGACTCTGTAGAACGTTTTGCATCATTAATCGGAGCATTTTTAATATCATTTCATCATCACTTTTCTTCATCTACTTTAAAACATGTCTCAATAACATCTCAAGTCTTTTCGTAAACAATAAATAGAAATAAGAAGATGTTTAGATAATGCCAAGGTACTTTTGTGTTTTTGTGATGCATAAGCATACCATGTGTTTCTACTTCCTTGTATTAAAATAGAAATGTTTCAAAACGTGTTATTTCTATAGGTATATGCAGTTTCAACGTAAGACGCTGGTCCAGAAGGTCATTCAGCTACCTATAATTCTGTGTTATTCACCTTTTCTCGTGGTAAAGGTTGCTGTAAGATCACCTGTAGTATATCAAGCTAGACAGTTATCTTTTTTTTTTTTTTACTGGTATTCAAGTGATCTCTTGGGGTAATGACCTATTTTACATTTCATTGAAAATGGCCAGTCACGGGGAAAGCGCTAGTCGCTCTAGGTAGGTCTGACGTTAACGAGATTATGCCTGAACCATAAAAGTCTCTAACCAGACCATTTAGTCTGTGTGGATAAGATATAATTAAGATGAACAGACAATTCTCTTTTGTGATTTTTGCAACAACACATCTAACAACTGTATTTTCTCATAGACCAGAAACTTGTTGCTCTTGCAAGTGCTTTAAGCGGGTAAAATTGATATATTTAATCAAAAGTTCAAAACATGACAATCTGAAATTTTAAGTATTTCATGTAAATTACTTTAGTAATATATTAGCTACGATATAAGAAGCCTTTCTTATGGTTCTTCGTATTATAACAAGCACGAACTCTTTAATCTCGTTCATCATCATTTGAGAAAGATGAGTGGAATATGAAACTTAGGATGTAGTTAGCCAAGGAAATTCTTGAACACACCATCTGGTTTACGTTCTCTTCCTGTAAGACAACACAAGACTCTGTTGAAATACGACTTTTAACACTCACAGTACAACCATATTTGCTGTGTTTCACGAGAACTTACAAAAGCAAAGAAAGAAACCTAAGTGTACGGGAAAACCTTCAAATCACGATATTAATGATGTTTATAGAAGCATAACAACGAAGTGAAAAATATACTCAAGAAAAACAAACACTGGGAACGTGGAATGAACAAACAAAATGCAGATTTTTGAACAAGTTTCAAGATATATTTAGTTGGTTTCAAATGTGTTCAGTTGCAGTAGGAGCCTATAAAATGAAAAGCAATTTACAGACTTCAGAAAAAGTTTCAAACACGTTCCGTTAAATTGCAATGAACAGAGACTTAGACTTATTTAAAATAATTTTAAAATTGTTATAATTGTCCTGCATGTAGACCTAATCGAACAAATGATTTTGTATCTGATATTCTGCTCCAGATAAAAAAAAACATAACATTGTATTATTCCATGAAACGAACCGTCACAGTAACAGTCGTTTCTATTCCTTGAAACGCAAGGCAACATTACCATCAAACAATGTAAAGTGACGACTGTTTTTAATATGTGAACCGCAAGGCAACATTACTATCAAACAACGTAAAGTGACGACTGTTTTTTAATATGTGAAACGCAAGGCAACATTACTATCAAACAACGTAAAGTGACATCTGTTTTTAATATGTGAAATGCAAGGCAACATTACTGTCAAATTAAAGTGACAGTTATTTCCTGTATATTGAATTTAATGTTTACATCAGAAAACATTAAAGATATAGGCAAACAGTATTGTGCTGTTAATTTAAAAATGCTTAGTATACGGTTGATTATTTCAAAAGTAATCGTGTCAACGTATTGTTACAGCAAACCGTGTTTGTTATTGAAATTCTAGTCATACAAATGTAATGTTAAGACAAACTATGAAATATCCTACATAGAACCCTAACGGTCATGGTTATATTCTAAAAACAGTATTCTTCACCTGAAGGGATAATCCCTTAAATATATGTAAACCGCCATTTTCTTGTTCGGGTAAGTTAGGCTACGAAACTAGTTTCAAACCCAGGTTTACAATGATACGAAAGTTCTTGATAAGGAATAAAAATTCCGGATTTTTAACCACGTGGTTTGAAAAGCAATGGTTATCCGTCATATCCCCTGTCGTTTGGGCAGAGGGTGTAATATTTTTTTTAGTATAACCTGTTTCCAAAGATAAGTGTGATTGATTTGTACAAGGTATCTCTTCATAGCTATTAGCTGATACTGTTTGTTTGTAACTGCGGACTTACAACGCTAGAATCCGGATTTCGATACCCGTTGTGGGCAGAGCACAGATAGCCCATTGTGTAGATTTGGGCTTAATCATACCGCTGTGCCACTGGGGGGCTAGCTGATACTGTCAATAAATTTTAGAAATCTATGAGAGAGATTATAAAATGCCCCCCAGTGGCACAGCGGTATGTCTGCGGACTTACAACACTAGAAACCGGGTTTCGATACCCGTGGTGGGCAGAGCACAGATAGCCCTTGTGTAGCTTTGTGCATAATTAAAAACAAACAAACAAACAAGAGATTATAATTAAATCCTGTGGATCCTCAGTCAACATCTCAGTGAAAGTTTTAAATGTTTATATGCCTTTCAGCCGCCCATGAAATGTTATATCTCTAATTTATAGTAAACCTTTTACAGAACATTAGGAGTGAGAAAAATGAAATCTTAATGTAACGTTTCAAAAGCACTGATGTATTTCTTCCGTTTCACAAACTTTAAGAATGCATCTTTGTTTTACAAGATATAATTAAAGTCTTCCCAAATGTAGTGGAAGAAAAATACGTAATCTTGAAGCGACTGTAACGCTGCCACATTTTGATGTCTTCATTTTGAAGAAACATTGAAAATTAAGAGCTTACATTTTGATACAAAACTTTATTTTGTCTTGTAACTAGCAAAAACTGAAACGGTTATATTTTACCTTACAAGCTGTAGAAACTAAATTTAAAAGTGAACAGGACAAGGGTTTCCAATACGTCTTAAGTTACGCCGTGTTCCAGTACGATTTGTAAACACTAAATAGGCATTGTTCCAATGTCCGTGTACCATCTTTGATGAAACATGGCTATATAAATGTCCGATCATTGTTTGTTTCATGTCCAATTCTTTACAAACAGACTGTATCCTGTAACTTGCGATGTTCCCTCTAATTATTTTCAATCCATGTGCGGAATGAATTTTTTCGTGTGCACCAGTATCAAGGCAATGTGCGCTACCAGTATATATAAGATTGTAAGGTTGTAATATATCCAATCTTTGGTGTCAGAGTTTTCAAATGGGTAAATTGTCTCATAAGAGCGTGCCGGAAGGAGTTTGTTTGTAATTAAGCACAAAGCTACACAATGGGCTATCTGTGCTCTGCCCACCACGGGTATCAAAACCCGATTTCTAGCGTTGTAAGTCCGCAGACATACCGCTGTGCCACTGGGGGGCGGCCGGAAGGAGCTATTAAACTTTGAGGTATTTATAAGAGAGAATTTCTTGGATAATCTGTATTCTAAGGAATAAAGTTGTCGTGGTTTGGAAATATGGACGGAACACAAAACTGTACATTTACAACTGGAGTGTAAATCGACGAGACAACCATAATGGGTGAGTGTCAAAACCAGGTGGACTTTACGTCGCTTTCAATAGAAACATCAAGATGTTTCACTTAACTCTATTTTGATGTATTCTAAAGTAATCTTACGCAAAGTAATCTTTGCGCGAAATTAAAAAAAAAAATGCTTTGGATTCTTAAGAAATCAGTTAGTTGATTAGAATATTAACGATTATGTTACAAAAATTAACTATTAAGTATAATTAAAGAGTGGTCTGTGTATGAATAAAATATCACACTTACTTTTAACCAATAGACAGTTGAATATTTGTCAAATTTCCTTTTGATCTAAAGAAATCATTTTTGACTTAAATTGCTTCTTGTCTAAGTGTAACTAATGGCCTTTTTTTTAACACACAATATTTTAGTGCATACATGTCAACATTAATGGTGAATAAAAAAAACAAATAATTAATAAAAAAAATCTTGTTTTACGTTTCGAATTGTTATAAAATATTTCTTCGACTTTCAATGGTTTGTTTGTTTTTGAATTTCGCGCAAAGCTACACGAGGGCTATCTGCGCTAGCCGTCCCTAATTTAGCAGTGTAAGACTAGAGGGAAGGCAGCTAGTCATCACCACCCACCGCCAACTCTTGGGCTACTCTTTTACCAACGAATAGTGGGATTGACCGTCACATTATAACGCCCCCACGGCTGAAAGGGCGAGCATGTTTGGTGGGCCAAACAATCTAACCCTCATAAGAAATCACGAGACTAGTTAAAATCAATAAAGTAAGACTGGGTGTTCTGTAGTCTTTAAGGGTAGTACGTAGTGTTAGAATTGTTCTTTACTCCCCCTAGGGTAGTACGTAGTGTTAGAATTGTTCTTTACTCCCCCTAGGGTAGTACGTAGTGTTAGAATTGTTCTTTACTCCCCCTAGGGTAGTACGTAGTGTTAGAATTGTTCTTTACTCCCCCTAGGGTAGTACATAGTGTTAGAATTGTTCTTTACTCCCCCTAGGGTAGTACATAGTGTTAGAATTGTTCTTTACTCCCCCTAGGGTAGTACTAGTGTTAGAATTGTTCTTTACTCCCCCTAGGGTAGTACGTAGTGTTAGAATTGTTCTTTACTCCCCCTAGGGTAGTACGTAGTGCTAGAATTGTTCTTTACTCCCCTAGGGTAGTACGTAGTGTTAGAATTGTTCTTTACTACCCCTAGGGTAGTACGTAGTGTTAGAATTGTTCTTTACTCCCCCTAGGGTAGTACATAGTGTTAGAATTGTTCTTTACTCCCCCTAGGGTAGTACGTAGTGTTAGAATTGTTCTTTACTCCCCCTAGGGTAGTACATAGTGTTAGAATTGTTCTTTACTCCCCCTAGGGTAGTACGTAGTGTTAGAATTGTTCTTTACTCCCCTAGGGTAGTACGTAGTGTTAGAATTGTTCTTTACTCCCCTTAGGGTAGTACGTAGTGTTAGAATTGTTCTTTACTCCCCTAGGGTAGTACGTAGTGTTAGAATTGTTCTTTACTCCCCCTAGGGTAGTACATAGTGTTAGAATTGTTCTTTGCTCCCCCTAGTAAACCCTTATTTTAACTCGCATAATAGTAAATAATTTCGTCTGAATCAGGCTGCCGAGCGTTGCCTAATAGTTAATCTGCCAAACTGTGAATTTGAGGGTCCATGGTTCGCGTCCCATGCTGCAAACAAAAATAAAATAGCCCTCCTTAACTCTGGTTCCATTTGTGCCTTATAAGAATAACAGTCACATCCTACCTTTCGGTTGGAGTATCTCAAGAGTTGGCGTTCGGTGTTGTTGATTAGCTGTCTTCCCTCTAGTCTATCAGATCAAAATTAGGGACGGATAGCGCAGATAACCCCTTTTATCGTTTGTTCGAATATCCGAAACAAATAAGAAAAGCAGATTTTTGTTTGTTTGTTTTCCTTGGGTTGAAAAGGTGTGGTAAACTTCTAAACTTCTAAATTTTGTTCTTCTTATTAAAATAATTATTCAACACTGTACTGCTGGACTGTTTAAATGTACATCATTCCCTAGTTTGCAGGAACAACCGTTCCCGAGCACCCCACTTACGTAGAGCAGGCAACTATTACGTTGCTTTCTCTTCCTCCAAACTAATTTCATGACACGTTTAGTTTAATTATTATTCTAACTCACTCCAAACAGAGGAGATCTAACACATTTTTTTTTCTGGGTAATGGCTGTCCCAAAACACTGTACTTTCCAGTTTACTGGAAGTAACTAGAAATCTGAAAATTATGGAACAAGGTAGTTAACCACAGGTTGTTTTAGCTTTTTAGCCGCGGCATAACGGCTCATAAGATGGCTCTGAGTTTTTCATGTACAAACTTTTAGCTCATATCTCCGTCATCTCTTGACCGATTTGAAATCTAATTACAGCTTTGGAGTTGGGAGGTCAAACCCTTTCGATTGATGTATTGGACCACGACCAAGGTCTCGTAGATTAATTTACTCTAATCCTGCCTAAAATAATTTAAATTTGAGGGTAGGCTGGTAGAGATCCTGATGTGTAATAAAATCGAACCGGGTATACACTCACCCCACACTTGGTATTGGAATATAGTTAATAAAAAGGAAACAAAGGTCTCGTAGATTAATTTACTCTAATCCTGCCTAAAATAATTTCAAATGCCACGGCTATTGAGGATTTCCTCTTGTTTTGTAAACGGAACGCAGTTTATAGGTGACATTAATCGTTCGTCCTTGAACCTGTATAAATTAATATTTCACTCTCCCCAGTCCCCTAGTGGCACTGCGGTATGTTTGCGGACTTACAACGCTAGAATCCGGGTTTCGATACCCATGGTGGGCAGAGCACAGATAGCCTATTGTGTAGTTTTGTGCTTAATTACAAACAAAACAAAACGTTTTCCCCCACTTACCTAATTAAACCTACATTGTATATATTGTTTTATCTTTGTGCGTTTCATATTTTTGCCGCTAGTAATGAAGAATTCGGTTCGGTTGTTACTAAGCGCAAAGTTACACAATGAGTTATCTGTGCTTTGCCCACTAGGGGTATCAAAATCAGATTTTTAGCGTTCTAAGCCTACGGGCTTACCGTTGAGCCATTGGGGGGGGGGGGGGCGTAAAGAAAAGATCTGATTAATTCAGCAAAATATAGCACTACGAATGCCAGTTTTAAAAGTTTTATTTTATTAGAAGCATTCAAATAATCAAACAATGACGTATACCCTTTCTTAATGAGGGCTCAGATACGGTAAACCAGAAGGTTGTTTCATCATATTATACTATTTATAAACCAGTTATATGGGAATGTAGCGAATTTAAAAGCCAACCTGGACATTAGTATACATTAACTAGTTTGGTAAAAACAGATAAGGGGTGTTCAAAACGATTCCTTGGGTGATGGCGCAGAAGTGGAGGAAATCATTAATTGGTGGTGATATTGAAGAACAAAAACATTAATGGCACTTCCTCGGTTGGTAAACTGAACACAAAACCTAAAACTGTAGTGTATAAGTACCAGAAAGATTATTTAAAAGTTGTTTTCATTTACAGGGCTGTTACTAACAAGGAACAGTAGTAGTGGTCGAAGACTTTACTTAATGACAAACATGAAGCCTAATGAACTTTCAAAACATGTGGAAACCATGTGGGTGAAAACCATCTATTTCTTCAAACGACAAGTGAAACAATTGAAAAGGCAGCTTGTTTGAAAAGCAGGTCAGTGTGCTACCAAAAGCCATAAACTTCATTAGAAGTACCTTGTTTGATTGGGAAAAGCATGAAGCCATACAATATAGCAGAAACATTAGTGTTTCCTGCTGCCATAAAAATGTGATATCACGCAAGTATGGTAAGATGGTTCTCACGTTTATACCTTTATAACTTTGTTATATACAAGTAATCGATGCTAACATGAAAATGTAATTGATAACACGTCTGAAATTCACCATACAACTTGATGAAACAATAGATATTGCAAATGTAGCCAATCTTCTGGTATTTGTAGGTACTGTCGAAGAAGTGTGTCTGAAGAGTTTTACAAAGGAAGAGCTACAAGAAAAGCCACCTTCCCTCTTGTTGATGAGCTTTTCTCCACAGACGCTCTTTCTTGGATGATTGAGTTGGGGCAAGCACTGATGGGGCAGCTGGGAAACAAGAAAGGACACGTATTGAGTAACAGTAGCTTTGAAGAAATTGCAGCCCAAAGCAAACATAGTGTTACAAGATGACGCGAGTGTAGTGGACTTTGTGAAATCAAAATCTTTGAACAGTAATATGTTTTCTATTCTTTGTGGAGTTCCACGTGTAACAGGCTCGTGCTGCATACACAGGTGAAAGAGGAACTTTTGTTAGACTGCAACCCCACACTAACCGTATTTTATGGATGAAATATGTCTTCTAGTACTGAGCTACTTGGCTGATATCTTCTATAAACTTGTCACTGCAAATTGTCTGCGTTTCGCAAACAATAATAATAATTGTCCTGTTCGAGAATGGAAACTGTAAAATGTTTCCTTGTTTCAATTCTCGTAAAAATTCAGTGTTAGTTTGTAGATCAATTCCAAGAATAAACGGGAGAATACGATTGGATCCGAAATTCATTTAATGGCAGTATAACTTCTCATCTGCCAATGGCAGCTCAGGAAAGGGGGCAATAACTTATCATCTGCCAATGGAAGCTCAAGAAAGGGGGCAATAGCTTCTCATCTGCCAATGACAGCTCAAGAAAAAGGCATAAACTATCCTATGATAGAAATGGATTAAAACCCTATAACCCGGGCGCTTTCGAAAGGTGGATCTTTCTTCTAATCCTATGATAACACTCTTCAGGTAGAAATCCAGTCAAAACCTTTTGGGAACTGTAGGTGGTATTTCACAAAGAATACCTGACCTGTAGAGAAAAACAAAGGACGTACTTTTTTTTTTTTTTGCTCTGACAGCAATCAAAACGAAACGGCAATCTGGTCTGTAGGTGGAGGAGGACCTCCAAGTGGCCGTGGAAACAGTTCAGTTAAGAATGGACCTCACCTAATTCTAAGTTCAAGTCCATCATTCACACTAAATTGGTGAGTAAACTGCATCTGCATTCCTTTGCCATGTACCATTTTAATACTTGTTTTATTTTTATACGGGGCGCAACAAAACGCATGTTTAGAAGGGGGCGCAACACCCCCCCCCAAAAAAAAGGTTTTCGAACCACTCAGTTTATTATTTCTTTCTTCTTTCAGAAATAAAATTCCAAAAAATACACTTGGTTGTGTTTGTATGTTTTCATTTTAATCTGCACTGTGCCCACCACACTGATCAAATCCCGAATTTTACCGTTGCCAGTTAGCCATACTTCAAAAACGTTACGATTAAAGTACTTACCATATCTGCGCTAGCCGTCCCTAATTTAGCAGTGTAAGACTAGAGGGAAGACTGCTAGTCATCACCACCCACCGCCAACTCTTGGGCTACTCTTTTACCATGATTATACTATTCGGAGTATATTAAACTTTTCCAGAATTTCCACTCAACGCTATACAAAGATTTATCTGTGCATTTCCGTACCTCAGTCTGAACTTACAGAGCAGAGCGAAGGCATATAACCAAGAGCACACACACACACACACACACTGGCCACTTTTATCTTACAGAATGGTGAGATTTGATCGTTACTTTATGACAGCCAAGAGGTGACGAGGCCCAAAACTTAATTCTTAGTTTTACAGCCATGCTAACCACTGAGTCACGACTGGCCCGATATCTTAAAGCAGTTTATCATAAATAAAAAATATTTCAAACCTCTCGATATACTCAACAACATATAAAGTAATCTTTGATTTGCAATGAACTACGTCTTTAGAATTATCAACCTGAGCCCTAAAGATCCTGGGCATTAGTTGGAAGTGTGAGAGTTGACTGGCTTTCATTTCCTTATCTAAATTATATTGCCAACTCCTCCCACTTTGTTTACAAAATGTTAACTAAAGTCACATAATAACATTTATTAAACGCCTTACTATCGTAAATGATTCGTGTGGAAATGGTTTTGTTTTCGTAGTGAATTAGATAGAACCGTAATCTTCACATCCAAGATCCCGGAACTTCGTGAATTATATAGAACAGCGTCTAAACAGCAGCAAAATTCAGTACACAAAAAAACTCGGAAACCAACCATGTTAGGCCTAACATACAAAACTGTATAATTTGATATAACATCTGATCACTAAGATAAATATTACATGAAGTTTTTCGCGACGAAATATTTTCAAAATCCCCCTGACAACTATTATAAACCACAACGAATATCGTGTTACCATGACAACGACAATTTTCCTGTTGTTTTTTTTTAATTACAATTAATCTGTACAAGTAAGCACGATGCCACGCCCTTTAGTCACTAATTATTATAAGTAGTGTTATTAACAAAATGCTGCAAGAAAGAAAAAAAACAGAAAGTTGTAATTCGTTATATTAACAACATCAGAGGAAACGGGCGGTAACATAATCCAATCAAGTGAATAAGTACACAAAATTGTTGAAAAGTACTGAGAAAACTATATATGTATATAGGTCTACTGAAGGTGTGTTTAGATTAAACCTGATATGTGTATACGTGTGTAATGCAGTTTACACTAGCTTCGTGTGTGATATCATAAAGCTGTCTAGTAGTACAAAAAACCTTTTACACTTTAGCTTCGTGTGAGATATCCTAAGAAAAAATACAGTCCAGTGATAGAAAAAGTATTTCACACGTTAGTTTCGTGTGTGATTAGCTGGTGAAATAAAAACTGTGTTTGTAACAAAAGATAGGAAATTGTGATCTTTGATAGGTTGTTTAGGCAGACTATTCATAATGAATCTAAGTTTCAAATGGACAGCCACTGCCTGTTGTAGAAAACTACAAATGTAGAGGACGACGTTTCGAAAATCTTCCGCCTTTCGTCTTCAGGTGCTTCTGTTTTTTCTTAATAAAATAAACATTAAAAGTGTAATAAAAATACACCAAGGTATTAGTTTGTAGTTATGCACAAAGCTACACAATGGGCTATCTGTGCTCTGCCCCCACGGGTATCGAAAC
>NW_013671222.1:27694-34215 GCF_000517525.1 Limulus polyphemus
GTGGTATTATAAAGTAGTCTAGTAGAATATGATATATTTCACACGTTAGTTTCGTGTGTGGTATTATAAAGTAGTCTAGTAGAATATGATATATTTCACACGTTAGTTTCGTGTGTGGTATTATAAAGTAGTCTAGTAGAATATGATATATTTCACACGTTAGTTTCGTGTGTGATTAGCTGGTGAAATAAAAACTGTGTTTGTAACAAAAGATAGGAAATTGTGATCTTTGATAGGTTGTTTAGGCAGATTATTCATAATGAATCTAAGTTTCAAATGGACAGCAACTGCCTGTTGTAGAAAACTACAAATGTAGAGGACGACGTTTCGAAAGTCTTCCGCCTTTCGTCTTCAGGTGCTTCTGTTTTTTTTTTAATAAAATAAACATTAAAAGTGTAATAAAAATACACTAAGGTATTAGTTTGTTTGTTTGTAGTTATGCAGAAAGCTACACAATGGGCTATCTGTGCCCTGCCCCCACGGGTATCGAAACCCGGTTTCTAGCGTTCTAAGTCCGCAGACATACCACTGTGCCACTGGGAGGCACACCAAGGTAACCAATACTGAGAAGAAAGACATACTGTTTTTAAGAATTCTATCAATATGAAATTTGATGGGGGAATTCTGACCCCCTCATATCATCCTATATCACCGTGTCATGTTTGGTGCTGATTGATCAAGAAATGTGAAACGTATAAGGAACAGGTGACTGAAAGGTACAAACAAACAGACACAAACTTACCTTTATGTATTAGATACCATAAAGTATACTAGCAGTAGAGAAAGCATTTCACACCTTAGCTTGATATGTGATATCTTAAAATAGTTTAGTGGTAGAGAAAACTTTTGAGACTTTACGTTCATGTGTGATATTATAAAGTAGTCTAGTAGCAGAAGAAGGATTCCAAATCTTAGCTTGATGTGTGATATCATAAAGAACTAGTAATAGAGAAAGTATTTCATACCTTAGCTTCATATGTGATATCATAAAGCAGTCTAGTAGTAGACAAAGCATTTCACACCTTAGCTTGACGTGTGATATCATAAGGTAGTCTAATGGTTAAGAAAGTTTGTGATATCCATGGTGGGTACTGAATCCTTTTCCTTTTATTATGGATAATTATAATATTGAAAATCAAAACAAAATATAACAATAACATTGATTGGACAACGACCACAAATGAAAGACTTTGTTTCACAGTCGCCATCATCTCCTGTAATTGTACCTCGATTTCTCATTCTCCATTCTTTATCTGAGAAATATTTGGGTCAAATATTTCCCTTTTTCATTCAGAAGGGATTGGAGGGGCTTGTAGGCTCTCCTAAGTTGTCGAAAAAGTTACGGTCTAGGGACATCTTGGTTGAAACACCTATGCCACATCATAATGAACTCCTTTTGAGGTCAAAATCCATCGGAGGGATACCGATTGAGATGAATCCTCATGCTACTTTGAATTCCTCACGAGGAGTGATTGTTAAGAGGGATTTACTGAATATTCCAGAGTCTGAGATTATCCAGCCAGAGAGTTTCAGCTGTGCAATGCATCTCCACTCATAAAGCCTACCAAAGTATCATACTGACGTTTACATCACCATGCCCACCTGCCTTTATCTAAACTGTAAGGTACAGCCCAATATTCTTAACCCTCTCGGATATTTCCAATGTCAGTGGTTCGGACACTCCAAAACGTCTTGTTGTCGTTCTTTGACGTGTGCTCGTTGTGGTGGCAAAGGCCACAACGCCTATGAGTGTCAACTGGACCCACATTGCATTACTCGTAATGGTTCTCACTACTTATACTTTGTTCTTGCCCTAAGTGGGTGGAAGAAGAAGAGGTACAGTGGTTAAGGATTGTTAACAACATATCATATCCTGAGTTATGGGAGTTGTTGCCTCCTGTTCTACCTCGGACATATGCTGCTGAATTCCATCCCACTGCCACACTAGGGGTGCAGATAGATCTTTCTGTTCTTCTCTCAGACTTTATTTCACTGTGTCCAGGGTCTTCTGCTCTCCGTGGATTCACGAGTTGACAAGTCCACGTATACTCCTGTCTCTGCTCCTACCATATCATCCGATAAATGCTAGGGCCCCCTACATCGTTCCCGAAGTGCTAGACCGTTTTTCAGTCATGCGTTAAGTCACTGGAGTCTCCTTCATCTGATAAAAATATTCCCAATCGACCCAGGGGAAGAACCATGGAGGTTGAGAGACCTCTTTCTACTAAACGAAAACATCGTGGTTGGAACAAAAAAGTTATCCACACAGTTTTTCTCCTCGTAAATAAAAAAGGCCAATTGGATACAGTGTAACTTTCGAGGTTTTTGTTCTAATCTAAGGCCTTGATCGATTCCTATCATCCCATGTGTGTCTCCTTACAGGAAACATTTCTCAGACCTACTGATGATGTCACCTTTTGGCGGTTTTCCTTATACAGGAATGACAGGTTGTGTGTTGGTCGAGTTCATGGAGGTGTTGCACTGCTGGTTGTCCAGCATACACCCACTATGTCTGTACATATCTCCATGGGTCATACCATCACTCTTTATTCTTTTTACCTATCACCAGGAAAGGATTATGAGCAATCACACCTTGATGATCTTATTGAACACTTGTTGTTTCCATTCTTCATCTTAGGAGACTTTAATGGACACAATCGCACCTGGGGTGGTGCTGACATTGATAGGAGTCATTCTATGAGATACCTGCTCTTGAATCTCATTATCTATTTCTTCAATACTGGTTTGTTTACTCATTTTCACACATCTAATCAGTTTTTATTGAGCTGTCTATTTGTTCCCTTTCTCTTTTTCCTCGATTCTCTTGGAGAGTGGATAATGACCCATGTGACAGTGATAATTTTTTCTGAGAGAGATTGGCAACAGTCGTTGCCACCTGACTCTTGTGCCATGGTGGAAGATAGAGCAGGCTGACTGTCTTGCGTGCTCTGCTCTCTCAGAACTTCATCCTACTGTCGTTAGTCTTCCTACTATTAATGACTACATGAAGAGAGTAACTTATTGTATTGTTCAAGCAGCTGTTCGTAAGATCTCGAAAACCTCGACACGTTTTCCATAGTATCCTCGTCCATGGTGGACCCTTGACTGCCAGCAGGCATAGAAGACTCAGTAACAGGCCTGAGATAGCTTTCATAGATATTCCACTGTTACCAGCTGCATCCCTTTTCAGTGAGCTCGTGCTCATGTCTGGCTAGTCAGATGTCAAATCCAGAAAGAATCTTGGATTAAGTTCAGTGCCAGCATCCCTTCTTTCACCAGTTCCAAAGTCGTCTGAGACAGGATTTGGAAGATCAGTGGGAAGTATGCTCCATGGCTCATTACCACCCCCACTTGTGACCTCTCTTTGAGTCTTCTGGGGAGGATGGTTACTACTGATTGGAAGGACCACGGTACATCTTCTCTTCGCTGAACATCTCTTGAGCCATTCTTCCATTCCCGTTTTTATAGATGGTCCGAAATCAAGTGACTTTGTGGGCTCTGCCATGGTTTCTCATAAAACCCCCTTTACAGTTTCTGTGTTCATTGATGGGTAGTATGCCATTTCTTTTTCCTTGTATCCCCTATAGATTAAGCGATACACTGACTCTCTACTGGCCATGGAGTAGCTAGCTTCATGCGAGTTCTTACCCATTGCTCTTACATATTCAAAAACGACTGGCCCACTTTTCTTTGCCATCCATTTGTATTTAGTTTTTCTGGATTCCTGGCTATGTCACCATTCGTGGGAACGAGCTTGATGACACTGCAGCTAAGTCCATCTGGTCTGGCATTGTCAGAGCCGTGGCCATCCCTTATGTGGACTATGGATCTGTGGTTAAGGTCTGGCTTCACGCCAGTTGGCAGTTGATTTGGAGTAAGCAACTTCATAAAAATCATTTTCAAATCAAACCTTCCGTTGTTGTTTGGCCATCTAGTTTTCGTAAGGATGGAAAGGAGGACGTTGTCTTGTCTAGGCTAGACATTGGCCACAGTTTTTGTTTTACTTATCGTTTTATTTTATGTGGGTTTGATTTGACAATGTGTGCCCTTTATGACACTCAGGTCACAACTGTCCAGGTATTGCTTTCGTGCCGTCGTTACGACTGCAAGTGGTGGCGCCATTGTTTTTCCTCGGAGTTTACCCCCTGACATTGGACAGTGTCTGTCATAGGGAATGGTGATGCTGTCTAGATTGATCGCATTTTAGCTTTTTATGGCCTTTCTGCATGGCACTTAAGTTTTACCTGATTTATAAGCCCTGTTTAGGTTTTATCTTTTTCTATTTTTACGTTTTACAATATTTTATTTGTTTTTGAGTTTTAACGGTTGTTGGTCACAGATAGTCACGTTGCTTTGCGCCATTAAACTCCAAACAACCAACTGATCGCACATTATCTTCACGTATAATATCATAAAGTATACTAGTAGTAGAGAACATTTCACTCGTTAGTTTCATGTGTGATATCATTACATAGGGTGATAGTTGTATCCTAGACAGCAGATACCCGGAGCAAGTGAAACCATTAGCGGAAAATGAGAAGTCTAACTATAACTAGCAGGCTCACTTGATGATATTTATTGGGTAGCTTAATATCTCGGGGTTCATATTCCGACACGAAGCGCTTCTAAAAAAAAGAAAAGAGCTTTCTTCACAGCTATCTCTTGACAAATAAAGGCTTAATTAAAGAAAAAAAATAATAGTCTAAAATCCATGAAATTACATAATGCAATATAAGATTTTCAATAATAATCTAACAACATAAAACTTTGCAGAAGTACATTGATGAGAATGATAGAAAAGCATAAAGATATGTAATAAATTTTCATTGCACCAAAATGTTGTTATTTGTTAAAATAATGTGTGTGTGTTTTTTTGAAAATCAGCGTAGTATAGAATACTTTTGTGTTGTTCTAGTTTTAAATCAAAAGACGAAACAACTTTATGAATTTATGTTTTAGTAAATGACGTGTACCTTAATAAGTCTTCTTTCTCTGGAAAAAAATCAGTATCTAAAATTAATTATAAAAAAAATCAGATTTTCCCAAACTTGTGATCAGAGTTAAAGGCAATACCATGACGAGTGAAACAGGTGAAACTTGAGAACAGTTAACGCTCAGCCTCAACAAATTCCAAGTGTCATAAGTTACATTAACTTCAGTTAGGGATCATAAGTGTTCAGCAGTGAGCTTCATGGTAATAGGTTTATCTTAGTCAAAAATTCGAACTTGGGATCGAACGTGTTCAGGTTGATTGTCCATCCCTGTTCTTGTCGTTAATAGGTTGATATGTGAGATTATTTTAGAAAATAGTGTGAATTTCGGAGTTAAAATGTCCAGGTTAAGTGTTAATCCTTCTGTTAATTGCTTGAGATTCTTCCACACATTATACTGGGATGTTTAAGATGTTTATTCTCAGATGTAAATAACTATGCCAACTAATGTTGGCGAATTATGGTTTAAGACTAGTGTAGCCACATCCAAGCATACAAAAATGAGTCCTAATAGTCATATAGTACACTATACAGTTGATGTGTCTGTGTCTCCTCAGTATTGGGATTTGCGGATTACCCTTCTCGAAGCAGCTAAGATACGGTGAATGAGGGAGAAATACTAAAGTATTTGCTCAATACATTTCTGAGCTGACAGATGCTGTATTTGGATTAATAAAAACAGGAGATTTTTACAGCAGGGGGATTAATCTTTGTGACGTTTAAGAGAAAATATCAACAAAGAACACAGAAAAAGTGCCACTAAAGCAACACATTTCAAGGATGTTATGAGCAGCCTCGAGATATGGAAGCAGAAGAGGATTCTATCTGACTCTTATAACAAGACGAGTCTCGTATTATCAAGTGGAAAACAGCGAGACCCAGAACAAAGATGAATAACAAAGAGACGTACATAGAAACTAGTGTAGAGACAGCTCTCGCTCTGAATTGTACACATGAAGAGGAAGATGAGCGTGTAGTTCTGTATGCTCATCATGCAACCACACAAGAATACAAGTGTTTTACCATTGTTATTTGCACATTGTAGTAAGAGGAATACGGGTGTTTTACCATTGTTCTTTGCACATTGTAGTAAGAGGAATAACTGGTGTTTTACCATTGTTTTTTGCACATTGTAGTAAGAGGAATACGGGTGTTTTACCATTGTTCTTTGCACATTGTAGTAAGAGGAATACGGGTGTTTTACCATTGTTCTTTGCACATTGTAGTAAGAGGAATACAGTTGTTTTACCATTGTTCTTTGCACATTGTAGAAAGAGGAATACAGGTGTTTTACTATTGTACTTTCACATTGTAGTAAGAGGAATACAGGTGTTTTACTATTATATTTTCACATTGTAGTAAGAGGAATACAGGTGTTTTACCATTGTTCTTTGCACATTGTAGTAAGAGGAATACAGGTGTTTTACTATTGTACTTTCACATTGTAGTAAGAGGAATACAGGTGTTTTACCATTGTTCTTTGCACATTGTAGTAAGAGGAATACAGGTGTTTTACTATTGTACTTTCAC
>NW_013671222.1:35160-35985 GCF_000517525.1 Limulus polyphemus
TATAGATGCATACAACAGACAGTACTATCATATTTATATAGATACATACAACAGACAGTACTATTATATTTATATAGATACATACAACAGGCAGTACATTTATATAGATACATACAACAGACAGTACTATTATTTTTATATAGATTCAGTACAACAGACAGTACATTTATATAGATACATATAACAGACGGTACTATTATACTTATATAGTTTCACCTAATTAAATATTCAACTAACAGGTGCGTGTTTCATGTTGTTCACATAGTTTCACCTCATTAAACATTCAACAATAATACCTAAGTGTAATGTAGTCGAACATTTGAATTTAAACAAAATGTATAAACCTTATGAAATGTCTTATTCTTGATTGTCTTGATGATTATATAGAATTTGATATTATTGTCCTGGTGAATATCTGAAGATTTGATATGATTACGTGGTTTACTTTGTGAAGATTTGATGTGATTGTCATGACGACTATATGTATATTAAAAATAACGTTGAATAAGGAAGAACAACTTAGCACTAATAGGTTAAAATTGGAGATAATACTATATAATATCAGACACGTATAAATGGAAAAGATTCAATACTACAGTGACAAAGCCTCCTGGTGAATGGTTACACAATAGAATAAATAGAGCTGTTTACGCATTTGCTTAACAAGTAAAAGCTTGGAATGGTCTATTCTTTGATTGGGGGATGTGTGTTTAGTTTCGGAGAATTCCACTTCTCATCAGTCATCAATGCAATACCAGACCAAACCAAGCCTTTATAGTAGTGAGGTATCGAAATGGTGTATTTAAGTGTTTTACACTCACAAAA
>NW_013671222.1:36949-40016 GCF_000517525.1 Limulus polyphemus
TGGTTGGGTATTAATTCGTATCTCATGCATTCAATCGCTGATGAAGGAATGACCGAAAAGAAAAAGTTAGCTTTCCGAAAGAAAACAGAAATGGTATCAATCCTTGTGATTTCGAAAATGATACGTTAAGAGATGCATATCAACGTTGTGTATGTGCACGCTGGTTTTAAAACCAGTACCTCACTCGATCGATACACGGGAAGTGATTGTTTCACGACTATTGCTATGATATGCCAGCAATCATGTGTACACAAGGTTATTTTCTAGTAACTTGGAAACAGATGTTATACGTCTTAAAATATTGAAAATAAACTTTGCTCAACAGAAAGGATTCAGTATTTTCTATTTTTAAAGATTTGCTTACCTGGGAACGAGAGTAGGAACCGTGAGAAATTTCGTTCAAAGGAAAAGTTTGTTCACGATCTCTGTGTGACAGATCTGCCGCCATATCCTGTTCTTCAGTCAAGATAATATTTTTATCTTTCTTTGTTTTTGTTCACCATTTTTGCTCCAGATTTTTCATTGCTGCTTAATTTCGGGAGCATTTATGACGCACACATTACAGTCTACATCCTCACTAGAACGCTAAATGAACACATGGAAAGACCCTAGTCAACTGGTCGCACAATACGTTACGCATGCGTGAGATAAATAACCATCTTAGCCGAGGCTCGGTAGGGATAGTTGTTAGACTGTTTCCAAAACTTTCGTACTGAGAATCTATGAGCTAATATGTAATGTTTCTGTAATGGAGTTTTAATTAAACCAGAACTGCGCCGAAGAGACAATTTTATATATTATCCGAGTTCACCATTTGTATATTCTTTCACAGTTTTTCAGCCCAAAATACCTCTTCTCTCTGATTATCCGCTAGGTGGCAGCACAGCCTATGTAGGTAGGGATGGCTCGGATTGTTCAACGAAATGGTATTTTAAATATCTCCTCAACAGGTTATCAGAACTTTACAATACTTTGCAGTGTTTCCTTTTATAATAATATCTATGTAACGACTGAGTCACAAGTTCTGGGAATGTCTGTAAATATCCTAGCAAAAAGTTTGAATTTCTTGTTCTTCTTTTTTATTACATGATAACTCAAAAACCAAAACTATGATGTCAACCCATTTCACTGAGGTGACATAGTTTCAAACGGTGTATCAGCTTTTATAAGTATTATTAATAACTAGCAGTAATTTAAAAAAATCATAATTCTAATGTAAACGATGTTGTCATTACCCCTTGAAGTTAGCTTTCTTACAAACATCTGGTGTTTCTTTAAAAAAACTTAAGTACAGGGTGAAAGAGGAATTACCAACCAATTACAGATAAACAATAAATAATACAGTTGGAACCTCATTGTATTTAAAATGTGGTTATAAGTACAACCTCCCTATGTCTATTGAAACACTGCAATAAAAAAACAAGTAAAGAAAAAACTTTCAAGACTGGACGTAAATTTAGGGATGGCTAACATCAATCCTTCAAAAACAATGAGAATAAAATAGTAGGGATGGTATTTGTATCATCCATACATGATAGCACAGGCAAGAATTAACATATATATATATAGTTATTCAATCACAGTTTAATCTAATTTATCCTGTTTTTATCTGTTAACATTCTACTACACTGTGTTGTTATTATGTAGGGATGATACAAATGCCATCCCTACTACCTTGTTTGCATTCTTTCTGAAGGATTGGTATTAGCCATCCCTACATTTACTTCCTTTTTTGAAAAGTTTTTCTTTACTTGTGTGTGTACGTATTCTATAACACATTTTTAGAATAATCATTAGAACATTACTAGAACTTAGTTAATTATATTACGTCCTCATTAAAAGGCTTAATTTACTTAATAAAAACTATGTTTTCTATACAACCTTTAGAGTTCTCCGTCACACATAACCTGTGTATAATTATCAAAAAGGGGGTTCTCATGTGTTCCAGTATCCTCTCTATTGATTTATTATGACCTAGGATTGTGCATATCAGTTACGCCCTGTGTTTGCACGTATTTATCATATCCTACTAGCGTGCATATTAATTACGATCTACTTTTATATATATTTATTGTAACTTAATTTTAATAAATAGATATAAACATATTTTTCTACATATTTGTTTAAACGTACTGTTACGACAGCGGAAGTCACGTGTCGCTGTTATCACGTCATAAGTTTCTAGAAGGATCACGTCTCTTCCTGGCAACTCTAGTCTTTTCTACGCGCCCTCTATTTTAATATATAAGCCGGCAAATAAAGCGGAGGAACACTTTTTGCAGATAGGGAGATATAGAGACGGATAATCGAGTCAAGCTGTAAGTAAAGTGCGTAAATCGTTGTGAATTATAGCGTGTGTTTCAGTTGAAGTGACTGTGAAAATTCTGTGTATTATAAAGTTGTATGGATAAATAGTACGGGAAATTAACAAACGAACAGAGACGTAACAGTACGTTTGTAAATACTTATTATAATCTATGGTCTATAATTATGGCCTATTTTCCACACATTTATCGCCATCTATTGACCCACTTTTAATAAAAAATACATTCTATTTTCTGAAAGCGTAGTTTATTTTCATATGGATATCGTTGTTGCGAGACGTTCTTTAAAAGACAAAATCAGATAATTTTTTTTATATAATTCAAAATTATGAATTACTAACTAGTATATTTTGCAAAGTATTTTCAAAAACTCACTCAGAGATTTTTCTTTATTTATACAGCAGCTTACGTTTTTCGAAAAGGCGTATTTTCCTTTAAAAACCCTTCATCCTTATATGTATTATTATTTTCATATTTTAAATTAATTCAAAACTTTCTTTTTCTCTGCTTTTTTTTTTACAAAACATTAAATATTGCAAACGACTGTTTTAAATGTAACTCAAAGCTTTCATTTCAAAACTTGGTGTTGACTAAATAGGATGACTAAATTAATTTTTTTATCTAAAATTACAGTTGGCACTATGTAAATTGTTTGTAACAGCGAACATAATGTATTGTTACGTCTCCGTTCTTAGTTTATTTTCCGTAAATTCGTTCCGACGAAACTTTAGCGACACAAGTCC
>NW_013671222.1:40457-46058 GCF_000517525.1 Limulus polyphemus
CTTGAAGGAACAGGATATTTCTAGAAAACAGGTGGCGTGATACTAGTCACGTGACCTCGCTGACGCAATAGTATGAAAAAAAGTGTTCCTCTATTGAATAGCCTGTCGACGAATTACATATTAATATTAAATCTCGTCAACCCTATTGGGTTTGTTGTCTTTAATCTATTGATAGCTGAAGTGTTTTGTAGGAAAAACAGACAACACAAGGTTTTTTTAAACAACATTTTTAATACAAACAGTAATTGGAAATATATATTAAGTTCAGATAACGCTTGCTACAGTTTTTACAAAATATTCTGAATACGTTAAAAGATAATCACGCCATCTACTTTATATTTATAAAGGTAAAACTAAATAAAACCTTGAAAACTAATTGACTTTGGATACTGACAAAGCGTAGTCCCCAAAAAAATAATATAAAAACACAAAGCATCATTTATCTAACTAAATTATATTAATCTCTTATTATTCACGAAAAAACATGAAAAAAAATTCATATCGCAATCAATTTTTGGAATAACAGTAACATAAGGTACGGAAAAAATTACGAATTAGGCGTATATACCGAAACGATAAATACTCGTCAGAAATTAATAAAAGTGCGAGAGTCAATATCAAAACGTTCCACACAGCAAAAAAATGTTCAGCCTCTCAATATTTATAATTACAATGACAGGAAAAAAATTATCCTTCTTCAAATAGCAAGATTTTTAGAAGAAATGTAATGAAAATAATAATTAGTTTCAATTTTAGTCTTAACAAAAACTGGCCTTAGTGTGCGTATGCTTTAATAACTGTAGATCTATATATTTGTGTATTTTCGAGCATCTGTAACTCTCTATGTTTCTGTATTTTTGAGTAGCTGTATATATCTATTTCTGTATTTTTGAGTGTTTGTAGTTCTCTATATTTGCGCACGTTTGAGTATACGTAGATATCTAAGTGTGCTTATGGTTAAGTATATGTTGAACGATATTTATAATCTCGTCATTAAGTAACAACTAAAACTTCTGGGTTTCATACACCGCCGCAGACAGAACGAAGATAACCCTAAATGTAGCTTTTCGCTAAAAAGACACCACACACACAGAAGTAAGAACTAAACATGTCAGGTGTATGGATTTTAGCGCCCTTGTGAGAAGTTTGGAGGATAGCTTAACAACCAACTATTAACACACACACATACACACGAATTATCTTTTGTTTAAAGTATGTTTACTAATAGTCATTTGAGAGTATCAAACCAAAGTAACGGCCGCTTCTGGTTGGATATAGTTTTACAAAACATAGGCATATATAGTTCTACAAAGCACAGACGACCAAACAGATACTTAAGTCGACACCATAAGACAGATGTTATATATATATATAAGAACTACCCGATAAACGTGTAAACTGATACCATGTTATACATAATAGCTAGTTGTTGATCATCATGTAACCTTATACCGTGCTATAGGTAAGTCCAGGGCAAACATACAAAACAATCAACAACAGAGTTCTTTCCATTTTCTTAAAAGTAATAAATACAGAACCTTCTGATATTTTTCAACTTTATTTTTAGGATGCAATTATTGCTGAACGACAGATATCTTCGCCACTTCTGAACAAATTAAAATTCAAAACACAAGTTGGGGAGTTGCCAAACAAGAAAAATCGGCCAGCATAAACTCGGGATTTTTTCATCTTTAAAAATAAGCAAAACAGTTAAACTAACAAACGAAAATCGCCCATTTAAACTAGAATTTCACACTTAAAATCAAAACCATTTTTTTTCTGTTAGAATATGACTATAAAATTAGGATATATAATGTACAAAATAAAGATTTTCGTCCATTTTCTGGCTCCCTGATAAATCTCCAAATGACAAAGTTCAGACGTCACTACAAACAAAAACCATACCATAGCTAGCTACTAAAAAAATACTCTATGTTAAAAGTTTGAGCAGGAAACAAATTGTTCTCCATATTTAAAACAAGAAATCTCCACGAGGACCGTGTTTAGAAAACTGTAATGATGACAATTCACTTGGGAATCATGTTAATAGTGGAGTAGTGTTGTTCTTAACGTTTCTAACAAATAATCCACTTGGGAATCATGTTAATAGTGGAGTAGTGTTGTTCTTAACGTTTCTAACAAATAATCCACTTGGGAATCATGTTAATAGTGGAGTAGTGTTGTTCTTAACGTTTCTAACAAATAATCCACTTGTGAATCATGTTAATAGTAGTGTTGTTCTTAACGTTTCGAACAAATAATCCACATGTGAATCATGTTAATAGTAGTGTTGTTCTTAACGTTTCGAACAAATAATCCACATGTGAATCATGTTAATAGTAGTGTTGTTCTTAACGTTTAGAACAAATAATCCACATGGGAATCATGTTAATAGTGGAGTAGTGTTGTTCTTAACGTTTCTAACAAATAATCCCCATGTTAAAGCCCTAATGTGATCCTGAACGTTTTGAGCAAGCTACCTTCTCGGGAACCATGCTAATTCTCTAGAGTAATGTTGTACTGAGCGTCTTCAACATAATACCCCTGGGGACCGTGTTTAGAGAAGTGTAGTTATGTACGTTTCGAACAACGAACTAATCAGATCTATGGTAGTTTAAGTCAGGAAATAACGTCAACATTTCAAAAATTTACCTGCTTGGAAATCAATAAATTTTTACAGAGGTGTATCTCTAAATATCTCAAACAGAAACGATTTTCGTTCGTGCTTTGATAATCCAAGATACAAAGCGACACCTATATTTCAAACAAATGACCCTCATTGAAAATTTCGTCAACTTTCTAGCCAAGTGAAAAAAATCCCACATTTTCTTTGGCTTAGAAGTGTTTATATTTCGCGTGGTTCCCTGCTTTGTTTTGAATTTTCTTTTTATATCAAATAAATAAATAAATATATATTTCTTTGCCAAAGTATTTTATCCGTCACTATATCAGAGAATGCTTCTTTAAACTGGTGCAGAAAAAAAATTGTTTTTCTCTCAAGGCACAATTTGTTGATAAAAGTCAGGTTCGACTTCCTGCTTTTCTTGTTCTGCGTCTTCTCCGTCCAACTGAAACCAAAACCAAATAATCAAACAACCGAATCACCTTTTACCAACACACGTGTAATCCTAAATCTTTATACATATTCTCTTGTCTTTACTTAATTGTTTGTAGAATGTTCCATCCCATTAAGTCCCTAATTTCTACTAACATGGAGAACGAGATGTTCTTGCTGGTATGAATATCCAAGAAAAACTTTAATAGTTTATCTTTCAATTGAGTTAACTTTAGATCTGAAGATCTGAACTATTTAGAAAACAAGCTACGAAGCTAGCCCCCCTATTGAATTTTAATATTTAAAAACAAAAAATAGGCTAGGCTCCAATTAAGACAATTATATTTTCATAGCGGAGTGATTTGTTTATGGAATTGTTGTTGATACTAGCAAAGATGGCGTTTTTTTCGGAGTCTGAAAGAGAAATCGGTGATCTGGAAAATAAAGTGTGGATTTAAATGCTTACTTCTATCGAAGGTAGGTGTGTAGCGACAGCCTTGAAAGACCAAGTGGCCGTTTGATGTCGCTATCATATTGTATAACCAATTGTATGTCGGTTCTTAGAAGACATCAACTCTGGGGTTATGTACTCGACACTTCTTATTTGTCCGTTTGTTTGTCTGTTTCGGATATTCGCGGAAACTCTAAATGCCCTACTGGCGCTAACTGTCCCTACTTTTGTGCTGATGAACTGGGACAACCAGACAGCAGCACTCACCGCTAACCTTTCAGCTGCTCTAATCGAATAGTGGAATTTGACAGTCACTCTTATAACGTGATCACGACTTCAAAAAGCAGAGAGCTTTATTTTTCTGTAACGGGACTCGAACAATGGATTCACAGTCCGGTACGCTAACCACTGGGCTAAATCAGGTCCACTCTTATTCTAAATGGTTGTTTTCTTGTTAAGTACAATGCTGCACAATGGGCTATCCATGTTGCTGTTATCACAGGAATAAAACTTCGAATTTTAGCGTAAAAGGCCCTCAAGTTTACCACTGAGCCAATAGGAGGCAAGATCTAACTCTAAAGGCAAATTTACTCTAGAACAAGCTTCCAAGTGACGGTACATACCAGCGTTTAATGTTCAAAGTCGTGTACTACATTTTAAAAATGTTATCCTATAAAACCACACTTCAACATTCGTTTTTAAATATTTTTTGGCACGTGCGTAATGTTCAATGTTAAAAAACTCACTATTTAAAAAAATATATTATTTTACACACAATTCTATAAAATTAAGATTGTTTCCACTCTCCAAATTACTAAAATACAATAACTTACTGTACAAAGATAAAAAGCCAGATGAGACTGGAAAAAATATCATACACTCTACATAAGTGTTATTTTTGCAAAACATTACACTCCTCAGGATGACGCAGTAATATACATTGAAACATTGTAAAGTTATTGTATTTTAGTAATATGAAGACTGGAAAGAATATCGTACACGCTACATTCTGATTTTGAGTTTTTAAGATTGAACATTACACACGTACCAAAAAATGTTTAAAAAATAAATAAATGCCGCGTATATATATCGTATAATTTCTTTCATTCGATGATCAGTCAAACGTTTGACGCCCTCTATTATAAAAATTCAAATGCCTTTTTTATTATTACATGTTAAGACGGAGCTTGTGATCAGATTTGATTAGCCAGACTTGACTTGCCGGGGTCGTTGTCCTCTTGTCAGTTTGTAAAACAAACACCACACAAGTTCTGGTGAATCGGCAGCGTATAACATTTCTGTAGTTGATTTTTTGTTTTTATTTTTCACAACACATTACCTATGTTGAGATTCTTCAAAATAAATTCAGTTTTATCATTATACTCAGAATGGATCAAACTCGAAATTTATAGGTATAATGAAAACCGTGTGGTATTAAAAGATTTGGAACAATCGAATCCTCCTCCTCTCAAACTCGTCCGGATCCTCAGAATTTTCTCTATAGAACGGTCCCCCTCCAGTGGCACAGCAGTATGTCTGCGGACTTACAACGCTAGAATCCGGGTTTCGATACCCGTGGTGGGCAGAGCACAGATAGACCATTGTGTAGCTTTGTGCTTAATTACAAACAAACAAACAAAACTATAGAACAGATGACACTGAAATCAAATTAAAAAAAACCTCACAAATAGCTGGGTGGTAGGTGTTTAACGAGTTTAACTTAATAGTCACCAGGTGGTTTTGGTTTGTTCAAATTAAACTCAAATACGATTTACCATTTACACATTTACTTACATTTGCACAAGGAACAACTTTCGATAGGGAAGGAGTTTGAAATGTTCATGAAGTTTACGTATTTTGTTAAACGATTAACATGCGATACAACCAGGAATCTTTAAGAAAAATTACAAATGGGTCAGATTTAGGTTTGTCTATTTAACAGCTTTTGTGCATAATTTAACAATTTGATAGTCTTATTGTTTTT
Source organism: Limulus polyphemus (assembly GCF_000517525.1). NCBI lineage: Eukaryota > Metazoa > Arthropoda > Merostomata > Xiphosura > Limulidae > Limulus > Limulus polyphemus. The sequence continues at coordinate 45,948 of NW_013671222.1, forward strand.
TATTATTTATATGCTGAACAGGCGTGTTTATCAATATATTTATTACAGAGTTAGACACAAGTTAATATTATTTCCTGAACTACTTATTTTATATTTATCAAGAGAGGTCTG
>NW_013671222.1:47058-52487 GCF_000517525.1 Limulus polyphemus
CGTCTTCTCCGTCCAACTGCAACCAAAACCAAATAATCAAACAACCGAATCACCTTTTACCTACACACGTATAATTCTAAATCTTTATATATATATATATATTTCTCTTGTCTTTACTTAATAGCTTGTAGGACGTTCCATCCCATTAAGTCCCTAATTTCTACTAACATGGAGAACGAGATGTTCTTGCTGGTATGAATATCCAAGAAAAACTTTAATAATTTATCTTTCAATTGAGTTAACTTTGGATCTGAGGATCTGAACTATTTAGAAAACAAGCTACGAAGCTAGCCCCCCCCCCCTACTGAATTTTAATATTTAATTTTAATTTTTAATTTTTGATTTTAATATTGTTGTTTTTTTAACATTCACAATTCGTGTTGGCAGGTGTCTTATGAATATTTTCCGGTAGACTAGACATTTAATTTTTTTTTCTCTGAATGTATTGTTAGTCACTTACAGCCTTTAATTCCTTCTCTGAGAAACAACACTTGAGCTGGAAACGGACGGGTATCATCATTAGTAAAACAAACGGGAAGGCAAGAGCCGCATCTGTAGACTTCACAATCCATAGAACAGCCAGGCAGGCTATCTGGATGATGGTGAACGTGTGCATCTTCCAGGTTCGAACCTAGTCATATAAAATAAACCAAATTACCAATAAATCATTTATAATCGATCTGTAAAGTAATTCAAGATAAGCAGGCGACTGTATCACGAACACACGGCGTTCATTTGGTAGGACGAGGCATTCTTTTTCAGGTGCTTTTAATCATTTTATGAGTAATTTTGGAACCTATGGACTGATAACATACTTCTAAATATTTTATTTTGGCTACTTTCTTGTTACTTCTCTCTTATATTTCGTTTTGAAGAGAAACTAGCCAAAGCAGTTTTTATAAACTAATCCTTGTGCCTCTTACAGGACAAGTAGACAGTAAGTCTAATGTTTAGGTATTTTCACTACCTATTTCAGAACAATTCTACACGTTATTAGCTTAATTAACCATAATTACTTAGTATTTGAACATTCAAATGAGATACGTTGTTGGATAAAATATTACACCAGAGACGAATAAGTAGATATTAAAACTCTATACCATTTATTCATAGTAATATCTTAATACATTTCAAAGTACATACTCGGTGAACTTAGGGGACACACACCGGTGAACTTAGGGGACACACACATGGAAGTATTTATCCTGTGTAAATAGGGGAAAATTGGAGTCTTTATTTTCTGAACACGGGGAACATTTAGAAATATTTACTCGATGAACATGGAGGACTTCTGGAAGTTCTTCCTTTGATGACATGAGGGACATTAGGAAGTACTTAATCTTTTCCTATGTTTACTCCACTGAGTAAATACTTCGAAATATATTATATATATATATATACATATATATACAGAATAAATACTTGAGATGTCCTCAATTGTGTCCCTATGTCCAAGGGGTAAGTTTCTCCGGTTGTTCCCTAAGGCTACATCAAAGGGAGAACTTCCAATGTCCCTTATGTCCACAGAGTAAGTACATCTAGTTGGTTTCCTACGTCCACAGATTAAGTACTTTTAGATGTCTCCCTGCCATCAAAGGGAGAACTTCCAATGTCCCTTATGTCCACAGAGTAAGTACATCTAGTTGTTTCCTACGTCCACAGATTAAGTACTTTTAGATGTCTCCCTGCCATCAAAGGGAGAACTTCCAATGTCCCTTATGTCCACAGAGTAAGTACATCTAGTTGTTTCCTATGTCCACAGATTAAGCACTTTTAGATGTCTCCCTGACTACTTTTAGATGTCCCCTATCATCAAAGGGAGAACTTCCAGATGTCCCTTATGTCCACAGAGTAAGTACATCTAGTTGTTTCCTACGTCCACAGATTAAATACTTTTAGATGTCTCCCTGACATCAAAGGGAGAACTTCCAATGTCCCTTATGTCCACAGAGTAAGTACATCTAGTTTTCCCTTATGTCCACAGAGTAAGTACATCTAGTTGTTTCCTACGTCCACAGATTAACATTGGAAGTTCTCCCTTTGATGGCAGGGAGACATCTAAAAGTACTTAATCTGTGGACATGGGAAACAACTAGATGTACTTACTCTGTGGACATTGGAAGTTCTCCCTTTGATGACATGGGGGACATCTAAAAGTACTTAATCTGTGGACGTAGGAAACAACTAGATTTACTTACTCTGTGGACATAAGGGACATTGGAAGTTCTCCCTTTGATGATAGAGAACATCTAAAAGTACTTAATCTGTGGATATGGGAAACAACTAGATGTACTTACTCTGTGGACATAAGGGGCATCTGGATGGTGTTTTACAGGCATAAATAGAAGTTGAATTCTTTCAAACAGTTGTATTCCACTCACAGAAGAGACTCCCATGTAGAGGAACACGCCAAATAAAACAGCCACTGGAACTTTCCGTAATAGAGGAGCCATCAGAACAGAAAGCCCTGAGCAAAAAAAATATTCTGATTAGACCTTATAGTTAGGACGATTGTTGTGCGGCACTCCGCCAGAGGGCGACCTTATAATAGAAAAAAAACATCATAATAGAAACTTCTGAAAAAAGGCATTCCTTTTAGATCTTTTCATAGAAGAGCCATTAGTTCAGGTAGTTCTAAACTATAAATACAATTGTTCGTTAGAAAGCTAAAGACGGCCTAAGTGAAGTAAGATTAAGTACGAGTTAATCCGTACGAAAGACGAAATAACCTAGGAAATCAGGTCATCAACTGCAGAGTGAACAACCTACAACTTTCGCTCTTAGATGATTAAAGATGCAACATTTTGTAATACAATATCGTATTAAGACGAGGCTTAGACCTAAGCCTTATATTCATTTTTTGTACTGAGTATTAATGCCACTTATAAAGAATCTTTACTAATTTATTTAACATTTTTATAATTATAACTCAAGAAGAACTCATGTTAATTAATTAAATGTACTGCAATAATTTATTCTTTCTATTAATTATATTTTCACTTTATACAATATTATTGACCGCCCCTTGTGGTGAGAATCATAAGTATTCTGAACGAAAGCAACTAAATAAGTTATATGTGATAATTTTGTATGTAGCATCGCAGTACTAAATTCGAAATTTTTTTTCCTCGGTACAGATCAGTCGCTTGCCCTGTTGTAACGAACAACTGTGGATGAAACAGTTGAGACGCCCCCCCCCCCCCCAGTGGCAAATCGGTATGTCTGCGGACTTACAACGCTAGAATCCGGGTTTCGATACCCGTGGCGGACAGAGCCCAGATAACCCATTGTGTAGCTTTGTGCTTAATTACAAACAAACAAACAAAAAAGACAGTTGACACTTACCAATAAGAATGGACACCAGAAGGTTTGTGAAACGCTGTTCTTTTAGCTCTATAACGTGAGGTGTTTCACCGGGGGCGTGTGTCCTACTCATCACCGTTAGGCTGGCGACATGAGACACGGAGCGGACAGTAGCCGCACAGATCCATGGTCCTCCTAACAGCGCGCATCCCAGCTCCATACCACAGATCAACATCAGGTCCAGGTGGAACCCGGACCCTTTTTTTAACTTCCTTTCTTTCTTGTTGATGATTAGCCTACGAACACATTCTGTAGTTAAATTTGTATACGACTTTCAAACAGGAAGAGACACAGAAAAGTGACCTTAACCTAATAGTCGAATGAAATAAAATGATAAAACTTTAAAATTCAAACCAGTTTGTTAATCAGCATGTGGAGGTTAAAAACAGAAAACTGGAGTCATGAGAGAGACTTACAACAAATAGTTTCTGTACGTGTTTCTCTTGAAGACAGAGAATATCTGAGTCATAAGAGAGACTTACTAGTAGTCTCTCTACGTGTAATTATTAATAATTATTAATATTTACTTACTCGCAAATCTGAATTTCCAGAAAGAGCAGGATAAAGATAAGTAAAGCGGCGATGAATGCAGCAAAAACCTGCCATGCAGCAATAGGCCTTGACAACCCTGCAGGCGAGATGATCCATCCCCGTTCTGAAGGTTTACTAGGACTCATTCCCTCAGGCACGCTCAGTTTCTGATCAGAACAACAACAAAAAACAAGATGTTTTTTTCAGGCATGTTTACTACGACTTAATCCCTCGTGCACACTTAGACACAACCAGTATCTGATTAGAGCAAAAATGTGATATTTTCAGTCTTATGCACACTCAGTTTCTAGTCAGAACAAAAGTTAGTTTAGAAAGATTACCAAGACTCAGTGTTCAGTTCCTGCGATAACGTTGACTAGTTTTTATTATACGTCTCGAGAAGAGATACATTTTGCCCAACTTAAGTCTGCGAAATAAAATATTTCAACTTTTTGCTTCTCTTATTAATTGATTTTACGATCGAGAGTAGTGTTAAATTAAACCTCTCGTGCTTTTGTTTCTATGACACTACACTCTCCTAGGTTGGGCGGTATATAAAATTAGCTATATGTATTACACGTTTACTTTGTAGTTCTGATTTATGTATGTAGGTTGTTTTATTCAGAAGGTATTGATAATATAAAGAAAGCACGTTGTTGTTACGCTGTTAAATGTCAGTAGAGAAAGCACGTTGTTGTTACACTGTTAAATGTCAGTAGAAATGTTGTTGTTACACTGAAGTATTTCTACTGACATTTAACAGTGTAACAACAATGTACTTTCTCTACTGACATTTAACAGTGTAACATACCAAATCAAATAGAGGGTATTACTATGTAACATAGCAAATCAAATAGAGGGTATAATTACGTAACATAGCAAACAAAATAGAGGGTATTACTACGTAACATAGCAAACAAAATAGAGGGTATTACTACGTAACATAGCAAACAAAATAGAGGGTATTACTATGTAACATACCAAATCAAATAGAGGGTATTACTACGTAACATAGCAAACAAAATAGAATGTATTACAACGACAACTATACTGAAGAAGATAGAATGTATTACAACGACAACTATACTGAAGATAGTAGAATGTATTACAACGTAAACTATACTGAAGAAGATAGAATGTATTACAACGTAAACTATACCGAAGAAGATAGTAGAATGTATTACAACGTAAACTATACTGAAGAAGGTAGAATATATTACAACGTAAACTATGCCGAAGAAGGTAGAATGTATTACAACGTAAACTATACTGAAGAAGGTAGAATGTAATACAACGTAAACTATACTGAAGAACGGTAGAATGTATTACAACGTAAACTATACTGAAGAAGATAGAATGTATTACAACGTAAACTATACTGAAGAAGATAGAATGTATTACAACGTAAACTATACTGAAGAAGGTAGAATGTATTACAACGTAAACTATACTGAAGAAGATATAATGTATTACAACGTAAACTATACCGAAGAAGATATAATGTATTACAACGTAAACTATACCGAAGAAGATAT
>NW_013671222.1:53342-58185 GCF_000517525.1 Limulus polyphemus
ATAGTAGAATGTATTACAACGTAAACTATACTGAAGAAGATAGAATGTATTACAACGTAAACTATACCGAAGAAGATAGAATGTATTACAACGTAGACTATACTGAAGAAGATAGAATGTATTACAACGTAAACTATACCGAATAAGATAGAATGTATTACAACGTAAACTATACCGAAGAAGATAGAATGTATTACAACGTAAACTATACTGAAGAAGGTAGAATGTATTACAACGTAAACTATACTGAAGAAGATAGAATGTATTACAACGACAACTATACTGAAGAAGATAGAATGTATTACAACGTAAACTATACTGAAGAAGGTAGAATGTATTACAACGTAAACTATACTGAAGAAGATAGAATGTATTACAACGTAAACTATACTGAAGAAGATAGAATGTATTACAACGTAAACTATACTGAAGATGATATCTTGAGGTTCTTCACATGTCATCATCAGTCAGTTACAAAACCAAAGTATCTCTATAATTTTATTCGTCAGATAATGACTGGAAATGCTGTAAAGTGTCACATATTTATATATTATACTAAGCGTTCTTTCTTACTTGAGTATAAGTGTCTTGAGCCAGAGAATCCACGATCACCATAAACACTATAGCGATTGGTACACCAAAATCTCCAAGTGCCCTGCGTGCCTAGAAAAACAACATTGTATTACTTCAAATACAGATGTTTACATTCTTAGGCATTCAACAATTGTCTTTCACAACGGTTCATCAACCTTTTAAAACGTGTTTCTAGTATACTATCTTGGTGGTTCGTCATTCCTTCCGAATAGTGTTAACGTTAATTCAATTAAAATTAATAATATTAAAAAATTGGTGTTAAAGATATGTAAATAGGATTGTGTTATTAATCTTTAACCTAATTCTGATTTGTAAATGTCTTTTATGAAGTTGATGATAATTACAACTTACTTACTTAATTTATTGGACGATATAGTTCGACCACTGCTTTGTATGTCGTATTCCAACTGGCCTAATGAGCCCTGGTATTGATCGAAAGACCTTGTCGGCATTGGATATGGCAGTTATTGTACGTTTCGCATATGATTACACATTATTATTTCCTTCGTGGCCAGGTTGTTGGGGTGTTCGACTCGCAATCTGAGGGTCGCTGGTTCGAATCCCGTCCCACCAAACAGGCTCGCTTTCAGCCGTGGGGTAGTTATAACGTGAAGGTTAATCCCACTATTCATTGGTAAAAGAGTAGCCCAAGAGTTGGCGGTGAGTGGGGATGACTAACTGCCTTCCCTCTAGTCTTACACTGCTAAATTAGGGACGGCTAGTGCAGATAGCCCTCGTGTAGCTTTGCGCGAAATTCAAAACAAAACAGACAAATTATTTTCTTTTACTGATAAGTTATTTAAATTTTATTGTTATGGCATTATATTCTAGGGCCGGACTTAGCCGTTAGCATCCCGGGCTTTGCATCGGATAGTCCAAGGCTCGAGACGCAATATAACCTTGAATTCGCACCGCATTTCCAGCTGTGGAACTGTGAAGATTGTGATAGTTAGTTACGCTATTCTATTAAAAGAAGCCGCGTATGAAGCGATTACTGCTGACTGGTTGTCGTCCCTCTCTGATTCCACCCCTTTCCCTCCCATCAGCTGTTTTTAATTTGAGATGGATACGTCTGAACCTTATGGGGGGGGGTCTCTGCCATGAGTTTCTTTCACGCGTCACATAAAGATCCGTCTTTCAGATTGAAAATATAAAAAATACTACAAATTTTACAATATTCAATTTTTAAAATAAAACAGTGAAAATATAATTCGAATATTTTCCCATACCATTGGATACTTAACAGGTTGAAATTTAATTGGAAATTTTGATAAAAATGATTTCAATGCTATAATTAAAGTAAAATCATAAAGGAGCTTTAGTCAGGCATTTATATAGTTTATTTGGTATTTATAATAATTATTATCCATTTAGAAAAATGTCTGTCTTGCACACCAGTGTTGGGAATTGATGTTTTCAGAAACGTTAGGCCAATGTTCTAATTTTGTAATTCCTAATTTTAAACGTTTGTTGCTATTATCGCATTAACTTTTATCTAATAATCTTGGTGTTCTGTGGATTCTGTGATCTAACCATCCATGGAGTCTCTCTCCCATCTAGAGAAATCAAGCAAACCTTGAGTTTCTCTGTTATCTATCAAAGCTTGGAGTCTCTCTCATCTAGTAAACTTTAATAAAAACAACTGATACTTACATTTCGACCTAGGAATTTACTGTTCCTGAACTGCCTGAGAAAATACGCTATGAAAAATGTTCCAATCATCATTATCAATGAAAGAAGAGCCGTGTTCGGTTGGTTTTCTGGAAGTCCAGTCGAACCAGGAAAGTCTTCACTAGTAGCGTTAGTCAGCAGACGATAGTCAGTGGTGTTTTCGAACCATGATTGGTTAGTAGTGTTTAGTGTTTCTATATCTAAGAAATGGCAGTAATCGGTCAACAATGGATGATTTAAGAACACCTAGAAAAATAAGATGTGTTATATAGGTAATAATCCATGTGTGGCTTTGGCAAATTTTGCAACAACTTCAGAACAGACAATATTAACAAATGACCTACATTCATTTTACCACAGTTCTTAAGTAATAACTAATTTGATTTGATTAATGTACTTATTCCTAAAGATAAACTGGTATTAAAAGTTATTAACCTCAAATACAAAGGATCGCATTAATTCGTTATTTTCCAAGAGCTTTGTTTTAAAGAAGATAACTAAATTATTCATTAAATACAAATCGGTTAAAAAAGAATTAAATAGTCAGTGAGAAGTTTACCAACTGGACTTTTATGGAAATGATAATAACATCAAAGAATATTTAGTTCTGTGGTTTAGTAACAAAAAGCACTCCCAAAAATGAAGAAATCAGACCGAGAAGACAACACTCGCTAGATGTCGCTGTTCACACACACACACACATAGTATACCCTTGAAAATGATGCACATGAGATGTCGAAACTAGTCGGGATAATCAACTTTATATTTTTGTAAATTTGTGTGTGTTCTTCGTTACTTAATTTGTGCTTATAAAGTTGCTATTCTTTACAGCATTCCAGAGAAGTTCTCGTCGGATCAAACAGTTTAAATCCACTATTAGCTGTCACCGGCTAAAATATTCAATCAAAGCTTTTATACGTGGTTTTTCAACTTTCAGTAAAGCTAAACTCATAGAATGGAATAATTCTCCTCTGCTTGTTTAAACTGTAAAAGCACCGAAGTTTTCGTGTGCTAAAAATACTATTATAAGCTATAATATTGTTGTAATTTGTTTAATTTATTGGGTTACTTTATTTTGTTCACGTAAGTGTATACAGTTTGAACGTCATTTGTAACGTAGGCTTGCAACAATTTACGACAGTGTAGAAGTGTTCAAGCTTGTAAAAACTTTAATCATTTATTCTCGTTATCTGGACTGGAAGTTGAACGAAAAAACAACGTTATAACAATATGAACATAGCTGTGAATAATAATAATAAGTGACTAAGTTAAGAAAATTATTTGGTTTGATATTTTAAATTACCTTATACATTTTGTAAAAACTTTCATAGATAAAGATCAGAGATATCAGAGCGGCGAAGATTTCCTGTGTAAAACGACTGAAGAAACGTACAAACGCGCTGCCTTCGAATGCCACAACGGTCGTTGCGATAATGACAACCCAGAAGCTTGTCCACACCCTTGTAGGAAGAAATTCAATCCCGTTGGTTTCACAAAACTAAGAAAGAAAAAAAAAGAAAGAAATCGAATTGATAAATGAAAAATATGGACATACGCATTGTTTAATTGTGTGTTATGCCGCTTATTTCTAATTATTATTATTTTGTGTTATCGTTGGCTTAGCGGAAAGCCTGAGGGCTTATAGCCCTAAATTCGAGATTTGATCCCTGATGCTGGTGCAGCATAGATAGTCTTTTGTGTAGCTTTGTTATTAACAAAAAACAAATAATGTTTTTGGAAATATCAAATTAAGCAATGAAGTGTGATTATAGACCCATATACTGTTCATGGATTTAATTCGTTATCAACATTCATGCGCAGTTCAGGAAGTTAATTCGTTGTCATTGCAAAGTACATTAGTAGTCGATTGATGTTACGCATAAAATAACAGCAAAAATGTGATGACCACTTCGTATCCTCATAATGCTACTGCTACTATATTAATTCTTTGAAGATACACCAACACCAAAGTCTCTGTACGTTACATCAGTTCCGTGCACTATCTAATATAAAGATCTAGATTCTTTTTTCGGTTACAAACTCTCAAGAGGTTTATATAATGTAGACAATGCTACATTAGTTTTCCAGACTTGTTTCGAAGATATACATCTCTCCTTGGCAACCAGGCACGAGCTCAATTTGAATTTTTGACTTAAAACATATTTAATAAATTCTATTTGAAATAAAGTTTTATATTATGTTGCAGCCGGAATGATGAGCGCTGGTATTTGTCAAGAATAATATATCAAAACATGTAAAAACTGAAACTTGAATACGTTTATTACTCGAAACTTATGAAACTTTTCATAAAGTCAATCGTTGAAACCACATGCTTGCCAATATAGCACTTAAAACATTCTGCTTGAAGACTACTATTTTTTTTTCAAAATGTGTTACAAAAAAAAAAAAAAACTTCGCTCTTATCAATGTTTACCTTAAACAATATTTCATCAAACAATAACATTGGTCCGGTAACTCCAATAATGACTAAAGGCTGGCCTGATAGTAAAGAGTACACTACTCCAGTAATCGAAGTTATGATCAGGGTTTCAGAAACTCCTATGAAATTGTCTGTTTT
>NW_013671222.1:59103-64883 GCF_000517525.1 Limulus polyphemus
TTTTTTTTTACAAAAAGAAAACATCAGGAATATATTAAAGTAATATACAATTGGGATACATGCACAATATATTTTTAACAATATGAAAAACAAAATAATTTAGGCAATTTAGACACTAATTTATTATCTATATGTATACCCAATTTAAAGTCCAGTTCATTTACAAAATTATTTTTAAATATGCCAGACATTGATTTTCAGGTCTTGTATAACAAAAAAAATATTGTTTTACTATTTTTAGTGCCGATATATTTAAAATTTTACCAAATAACCCCCATAGATGTAATACATATTTATAATACGGTTTATTTCGATTGTGTAGCTTTGTGCTTAATTACAAACAAAACAAAAACGTTTTTTATCAATTAACTTAAGAGATAAAACGGAATTGAGAAACTTTTGGCTATAAAAAACATTAACTCAAACTGAAACAAATATTTGGTAATTTATTTTTCATTGTATAAATTTGTCTTACCGTCCTTTTCTTTCTTTTCCTTCTTCTTTCGTTCTCTCAACTCTTGATTCTTTCTTCTAATTTCCTGAATAGGTAATAGAGACTTTCGTTCCCAGTCACCAGGTGGCAACACAATACTGTCATCCAGAAACTCGTTAATCGCATGTAAAATATCATTTCTTTCTTGAGCTTTGTAAGCCACCTCGTGGAAATTCTGTAATACGATCATAACGACAGAATAAAAAAATCTTAGGTTTTCTTATGTTAGCGCAACATGATTATTACGCCACTCGTGAAGAAAAGCAAAAAACCTATTAAAAGTTATCATAAGCTAGACAAACTTATTGCGAAAACGGTTATAAAAACAGGTTAGTTGCAGATCATATTTTTCCCACAATTCTTTTAATTTGTCCGTTGCGTCTCGAAAACAGAGGTGTGTGAATACAGCATTTCTGATCTATCTTTTGTTTCCCACAATTCACTGTCCAGTAAGCATTTCGTCATAAGTGGGGGTGGATGATGAAAGACAAAAGATTATATGAAATTCTAGTTATATATGCAGTATCATACTATAAAACACAGAAAGCCGGCGAACTGTTGAAAAAACAAAATGCCTAAATTGTAACTTTTATACTGCATGCATAAATATCGTTTCATAGAATCTTTTTCCTCTCATCATCTACCCAAACTGGTGAGTTCGGATGTTGAACGAAAAGCTTACTGGACAACGACTTGTAAATTGATGTTTTTACACACCTGTGATTTCGAGCAGCAAAGGAAAAACTAAGAGGAACGTGGAAGAAAGAAAGGAAAAAAAACATATGCATTTACCTTGATTTTATGACAACTTTTAGGCCTAGTTACTTTCAACATTTTGGAAACCGTGAATAGGATTTTAAGTGAGCTAGATGTACGTTGAAGCTAATGAATATAAAACTGTGAGATTTACATAGCGAATTTAGGAATTGCAGGAAAAAACTGATGAAAAATTAAAATACAAGCCAAAGGAGGGCCATGGCCGCATGCCCCCTGGCTACGCCAGTGTAAATAGGCTTGTTGTAAAAGTAATGTGTCCTCTAAAACAGTATTGGTAAGTTGAAAAGTAGTGTGTCCTCTAAAACATATTGGTAAGTTGTCATCAACTAGGTATACTCGTTGTAAAAGTAATGTGTCCTCTAAAACAGTATTGGTAAGTTGTGTTCAACTAAGTATACTCGTTGTTGAAGTAGTGTATTCTCTAAAACAATATTTGTTGCGTTGTCAGTAGGTAAGGAAAGTTATTGTAGAAGAATGAGTATCCTCCAAAATATGTTGTCAGAAGTTAGATAGACATGTTGAAGAAGTAGAATGGCCCGGCATGGCCAGATGGTTAGGGCGCTCGACTCACAATCCGAGGGTCGCGGGTTCGAATCCCAGTCACACCAAACATGCTCGCCCTTTCAGCCGTGGGGGCATTATAATGTGACGGTCAATCCCACTATTCGTTAGTAAAAGAGTAGCCCAAGAGTTGGCGGCGGGTGGTGATGACTAGCTGCTTTCCCTCTAGCCTTACACTGCTAAATTAGGGACGGCTAGCGCAGATAGCCCTCGTTTAGCTTTGCGCGAAATTCAAAAACAAAACAAACAAACAAACAAGAAGTAGAATATCCTCCTAAGTATATTTATTACGTTGGAAGAAAATTCGTTTTCAAAGTAGTGTATACTTCAAAACAGTACTTGTGACGTTGTCAGTGGCTAGATAAATTTTGTGAAAAATTTTATTCCAGCAGTACTAGTTGACACCAGCTAGTTAAATAGTGTATCTCCAAATTAATTGTTGTTTATTAGTTGCAGTTATTGCAAGTAATAATATTGGATAAATAAATAAAAAGACAAAAAGTCCCTTTTCAAACACGATATCTCAAAATTCCTTATAGCACTGTTCTATTTGATATATCTTTTACTTGTAATATACGACATTGGTAAAAGAAATCACTCTTTAAGGCTCACACACCGGCTAACTTCACGATTTCTTTCACTACCTAACTTTTAATTTCTATCTGAACTTACTTGATTTACGCTCATTTGATCGCACATATGTATATGTATATAAATTGTCCAACTGAGGCCTCGAACTTTCTCCTAACTACGAGACGCTATGATGTAACAATACTCATTTAAGGCAACGAGAAAAATACTGAAGATTCGAGTAACGTGACTTCAACAATACCACAACAATTGAACTGCATACCCAACGCACGAGTCGAAATGAGCTACGTAACAAAACTTGTCACAACTAACGTTTTTTAAACAATCAACGTCATGAAAACTAAACAATCATTAAGTCACACAATGAACTAAATAATAACATTCTTGTATTCAATTACAGCTACTTATTCATTAAGAGAGAAAGTCATTGTTAAGAGTACACATCCCAAATGTGATATATATATTATAACTTTTTAATTGGTCCCGTGTAAGAAATTACAACAAAGCATTAATTTTTAGATCTGTAATTCTGGATCCTCAAATGAAAATTATTAGAATGTCCGAAGATGCGAAGTTTCGTGGGATTTGCCAAATCCATAATAAATACGAGTAAGCGAAAATTACCATCCGGTTTTTATTCATAAGGAAAGTGATAAAAAAAACAACCTAAATTTTATTTAATAAAAATGATAAGTCTTCGGATTTGCAACGCTAAAATCAGGGGTTCGATTCCATTCGGTGAGCCCTCCAGTGGCACAGCGGTATGTCTCGATACCCGTGGTAGGCAGAGCACATATAGTCAATTGTTTAACTTTGTGCATAACTACAAACAAACAAACCACTCGGTGAACACAGCAGATAGCCAGATGTGGCTTTGCTTTAAGAAAACACACACAGTATTCAAACTGTAAACATTAATGAGCAGAAGAAAAAAAAAAGGCCGCTTTGACAGCTAAAGTGAACAAGAATGTATCCAGAAGTAGGCTCTTAATTTGTATTGTTCACGTGGTTTACTTTAAGACGTCAATCATTGAAACATTACCCGTCATGCCTTCATTTTTGTAATCAACCATCTTCGCTACAGTATACTGTAACATGTACGTATGTAAATAAATCATGACTGTAGAGCAATATCTAGATATGTCGAAATTTGATGGCATATTTGTGAACTGCTGGAATGATAAATATCGAGTGGATAATCGCGATTCAACTATTGTGTAAGTTAAGACGGTCAACATTGGTCCTGTAACGACACACTATGACGAAATAATTCGATATTTTTAACAAGTTTTTTTATTTATTACAAACGGAATTATTTTGTTAAATTGTAGTAGAACTGATGAAAATTAAAACTGTTAAACATATCTGAGGCTATACTTACCGTGTTCGACATGAGCGTGGAGATAGAACGGCCAACCTCGTGATAATTCAAGTCGGTTTTCTTTGGTCCCAGTAAAATGAATATGAATCGAACAGGGATGGAAACCTTAAACACAAGTCAACATCAATCAGTCAAATATTCATCAATTGATTTTTGCAATAAAAGTTAGTTTAAAAATGTCTGCACTCAAGATAAGATTCATTTAATATACAAACTTGCGAACTGAAAAGCAACAACAACAATTAATAATTAGAAAATATATTCTAGAGTAGGGTGGGCGTGGTTTAGTGGTTAGCGCACCCGAACTGTGAAATCGATGGTTCGTGGTTTCGTCCTATTGCCACCAGAGTGCGCTCCGCACGTTGGGGAATATGGATGCCCTTAGTCGGTCAAGTAAAAATTGTCCAAGAGGTGCTGTTGACTAACCAGCATGGCCAGGTGGTTAGGGCACTCGACTCGCAATCTGAGGGTCGCGGGTTCGAATCCCCGTCCTACCAGACATGCTCGTCCTTTCAGCTGTGGGGGCATTATAATGTGACGGTCAGTCTCGCTATTCGTAGCCCAAGAGTTGGCGGTGGGTGGTGATGACTAGTTGCCTTCCCTCTAGTCTTACACTGCTAAATTAGGGACGGCTAGCGCAGATAGCCCTCGTGTGGCGCGAAATTTAAAAACAAACAAATACACTTGTGGATGGCTATATAGTTTATACAGAGATAACTCTTTGTGTAGCTTTTCAGGAAAATTCGAAAACAAAAATATTTGAGGTAGATGGTGCTAATTCTTACCTCTGTGATAGTTGGTAGGACTTGACCTTCAGCTAACCTTACGAAAACCACAGCAGGTTTTTCCAGAAAATCTAAAGAACCAACTAACACTGATGTTGCTTCTGCACCTTCCGGAATCCGTCGTAAAATGGTGGATTCCATTTTAGGCAGATCTTCGTGTGAGGCATTCCGTATGATTTGTTTAATTTCTTTTTGGGCCTGTGAACACCGTTATCGAGGTTATAATGAAATGAACATAATCAAGAAAACATTACAGTATAAGTAATTAATTTTACCGTTAAGTAATTGTAATTAAGTTGTCCATAACTTCAAATCTTGAACGATTTATTCAATACGGAACTTTAAAATATTGAGAAAAAATTAGATTAATTTATTCAGGATGGGCAACTTTCACAGACGAATCAATATTTCATTGTTTGGGAAGAAACAAAAATATATACAACTAAATAAATAAATAGAATAATGAAATGACTTATTCACAATAAACTACAATTTTAGGCCTCCTTATTGTTCCTAAATGCTCCCCCAATGGCACAGCGGTATGTCTGCGGACTTACAACTCTAGAATCCGGGTTTCGATACCCGTGATGAGCAGAGCACAGATATGATTCGTAAAAATTTCTACGTAATATTAATTTAATTCAATAAATATAAAACAATTTACCAGCCTAACCTACCTCAGGTTCCTCTGTGATTGAGATTCGGGTTTCAGATAATCCTGAAGAAAAGTTAGGTAAGGATCGGACTCCTGCAATATCTGGGGCTATGAAACTTCCATTTGAAGAAATTATTTTTGTTAACCTGTGAAGCAGACAAAGTAGATAATTTTAGAAATATGTTAAGCGGTTAATTTTGTTTATCCATGGATTTCAGTCATTACAAACGGTTCAAAATAAATGAATGGGGTAATTTAAAAGGTAAACAAGTAGTAATATAATTATTGATTTATCTTTATTGGGAAATAGTCATTAAACTAGTACAAAAAAAAATAATTTAAAACCCAGCAATGTAATTGTAAGTGACTTAATTAATAAGCTTACCTTGGAAACATTTATTTTGTACGTGTATTATTTCAAACATTTATGAGATAAGCCTAAAATGGATCGTGATGATAAGCCAGTACGTACTGAATCGGGCCAGGCATGGCCAGGTTGTTAGGGCGCTCGACTCGCAATCTGAGGGTCGCGGGTTA
>NW_013671222.1:64985-67362 GCF_000517525.1 Limulus polyphemus
CGCTAATTGTTGCCTAATCAATTGTTAAAATAAACGACATAGTAGGGTTAACCTGGTCTGGTCTTGTTAAACCACATAGCCTTCTCACTCTTGTTTTATGTTTCTCATTATTCGAAGCTGTATGGTTGTCCATATTAAACACACTCGATCATGTCAATATTTAGCCTAATCGGTTTAGTTCTAGCCAAGTTCGACCCATTTTTTGAGGGGCTATCTTGTATTTCACAATTTTAAAATATATATATATATATATATATTGGTATTTGATACTATTTCTGAATAAAATGGCCAATAAATGTAAGTCATTCCCTTAAAACATAAAACAAAGCTGGAACTTACTTGGACCTTTCATGCTCCAGGAGATTGAGACTGGAGTATCCTGATTGATTTCGTTTTAAAGCAAATGGAGCAAATCCCCGTTCGTTCACGTGCTTATGACGCAGAAGAAGAGTCCTCATCACAGGTCCACGGTGCTCAGGTTGAATTTGGTCATTTATCACCATAACGTCCACGACCCGGTAAGCTATACCTGGAAGGTCATTTTCTTCCAAATCCAGTAACACTGTCCCTGTTATAGGGTGATTTTAGAATTATATGTTGGATAATTCGCTATTCAACGTTGTTTACGTAACATAGAACGTACATGCTAACAAGCTGTTCCTGGGGTATATAACATTTGAACATAAATGATGGCTGAAAATACACAAATGATTAACAAATTTTCCCGTTGATTTCATGCCAATTACAAAATTATTAATTAAGAGCCAAATTAACTTAAGAATGACGTCAACTTCGAAAAGGAGATATTTACAAGCATTATTTAAACACCTTCGATATCTCGATTTTCTCAAACACCAAAGATAAACGGTACACAGATACTTGAACAAATGATAAACAGAATGTATAATGTTCACAGAAACCCTATATTATTTGTTGTTTCTTAGTTGAAAAACATCACGTTCAAATCTTTGGTCATTTTAAAACTATTTGCTGTTAAACTAAAATGGGATGTTTGTCGTTTGCAAATCATTATTCCCTGCTTCATTATTCTCATTTTTAACGTGTTTATTTTTTTTTATAATAAACTGTTTTTCGGTCGTTAAACAGCAAGTTTAATAATTTCTTCACCAGAAAAGAACACTATACAAGTAACATTATCGATACAAGTTTTAAGCAGGATTGTTTCAAACAACGTATTTAAATTGGAGGAATAGATTGCTACAAACACTTAAAACGTCACAGATTATGTTCTCAATCGGACCTCTGGTGAAAAGGAACAGTAGTCTGATATAATAGTTTAAAAGTTTGTCTGCTGTATAATATCGAATATTAAATTAGGCATAATGGTATAGTGTTATTCACACACCTATATTAATTTACTTTACCAGATAATGGGTTAAAAACAAGACTTAAAAAACCCCACAAATCACCATTCTAAGACCTTTACCTTACTGTATTATTTGGTTGCTGACAAGCCCCTACTTCACAGATTATGTTTTAATTTTCACTTTTGGAGAAAAGAAATCTGTAATATAAATTTAACACGACTGTTTCGAACAACGAATTTAAGTTGTAGCAATAGTTTGCAACAAATATTTTCAATACAAGTTATATTAATTTCTTTGGATTACATTATACTGACTTCAGTCTGCATTATTGCAGACGGAGAAGTAAAGTGAAACGTTAGATGTTGAAGTTAGTATTTCGGGATTTATAATAATTGATGACTATTTGTTTTTATATTAAAAGCGGTATAACAAATTGCTTCTATCCAGAGTTATCCTAAGCCTATTTACGGATTGTACTACCTTGTTCCAAGCACTTCCTCAGAGACAAGAGACTGTGGAAGGACAAAGAGGCGACATGAGGTTTGCCCCATCTGTCGGCGTCTTCTTCTACATTCTCTTCATATTTTATCCAACGCGCTGTTTCTTTCCATTCCAACTCTTGGTCATCACTTTGCACCAGTTCATCTAGCTGTACAAAAACCTAGAGACCCAAACGTCAAGCTATTAGAGTTGAATCTAGTGCACAAAAAAACCTAGAGACCCAAACGTTTATTGTAATCGTCAAGCTATTAGAGTTGAATCTAGTTGACACAAAAAACTTTGAGACCCAAACGTTTATTGTAATCATAAAACTTAACAGTTGAATCTAGTTGACAAAAAAACTTTGAGACCCAAACGTTTATTGTAATCATCAAACTAAACAGTTGAATCTAGTTGACAAAAAAACCTAGAGACCCCAACGTTTATTGTAATCGTCAAGCTATTAGAGTTGAATCTAGTTGACACAAAAAAACTTTGAGACCCAAACGTTTATTGTAATCATAAAACTTAACAGTTGAATCTAGTTGACAAAAAAAAACTTTAGGACC
>NW_013671223.1:0-11200 GCF_000517525.1 Limulus polyphemus
AGAGTAAAGAAGTTTATTGGGACTGTACCTATTACCGAAAGTTTGTGAAGGACTTTGCAACTATAGCTGCTCCACTACATGATTTGACCAAAAAAAGGCCAGAGGTTCGAATGGACAGTTTTTTGCCAGCGTGCTTTCAAGACATTGAAAGAAAAATTGGCCTCATTTCCACTTTTAAATCTTCCAGATCCCTCACTGCCATACATACTGGATTGTGATGCTAGTAATGTTGGGATTGGAGGAATGTTGTCTCAGAAAGTGGGCGAAAACGAACATGTGGTGGCCTACTTCAGTAGGGTCCTGAGTCGACTATTGTATGACACAGAGGGAACTCCTTGCTATAGTAAAGAGTCTGACATATTTCCATCCTTACCTCTATGGGGCTAGGTTTACCATCAGGACAGACCATGCTGCATTACGGTGGTTAAGATCAACTAGCACGTTGAATCGGAGAGATACACCAGTATAATTATGATATTGAATATAAAGAAGGAAAATTTCCTGGAAATGCCGATGGACTGAGCCAAAGATCCTGTAAAAATGACTGCAGACATTGCTGCAAAAGAGAGGTTGGGCTAACTAGGTGCCATCAAGCTGAAATCAAAGTGACTGAGGGAGTTGATGATGACGAAGGGGAACCAGGTATAGATATTAAATCAGAGCAGGAGAAAGACCAAGATCTGAAGCCATTAATTGATTTTTTAAAAGCAAGTGTTTTGCGCCCTGCTTGGGAGAAGGTGTCTAGCCTAAGCCCTGTGACAAAGAACTATTGGGCACAATGGGACCAGTTGAAGCTTGAAGATGGTATTGTTCTCCGGAGATGGGAAACTGCAGATGGCAAACGGTTATACCGAGACAGTTACGTGAATTTGTACTGCGTCAATCCCATGATAGTTTAACAGGATGACATCTCGGAGTTAAGAAGACATTGAGTCACCTACGACAGAGATTTTACTGGATACGTATGAGGCAAGATGTGGAAGAATGGTGCAGAACATGCAGTACATGTTGTGCTAAAAGGGGACCCAAGCATAAAGGACGTGCTCCAATGAAGTTATATCAAGTTGGTGCACCAATGAAAAGAGTAGCCATTGACATTGCTGGTCCTTTGCCCCAAACTCGTGCTGGAAACAGGTACATTTGTGTGGTGATGGATTATTTCACCAAGTGGCCTGAGGCATATGCAATACCAAATCAGGAAGCTGCAACTGTAGCTTCGGCTATTAGTGATTTCTTCTTCAGGTTTGGTATGCCATACGAACTGCATTCAGATCAAGGCCATAAATTCGAATCAGCTGTGTTCCATGAATGCTGCAAGTTGTTTGGGGATTGTAGAAAATTACAACTGGACATTGGGACAAGACTTGGCAAAGTTTTGTAATAGCCACCAAGATGACTGGGATGTCTTACTCCCTCCACTGTTGATGGCCTATAGAACAGCAGAGCATGAAGCCACTGGATATACTCCAATAAAGATGATGCTTGGTCGGGAACTTCGGTTGCCATTGGACCTGAAAAGAGGATACCCACCTTAAGATGAGTTGCCTGAGAATGTGTCAGAGTTTGTGAAAATGTTATCAGAAAGGATGGATGATATTCACCATCAAGTGTATTCAAACTTGAAAACGTCTGCTGATTCGATGTTATGATAAGAGATCTTCTGAAGTCAGCTTTGTACCAGGAGACAAGGTGTGGTTGTATAATCCCAGGAAGACCAAAGGGAAGTCTCCGAAGTTGTCATCTCCATGGGAAGGCCCATATGACATAGTGGATCATCTCTTAGACGTGACTTTCCGAATAAAATGTTGTCGGCGAGGTAAGCCAAAGGTGGCGCATGCCAACAGGCTTTGGCGTTATCACGGTCCAGGACATTTCAGTTGGGATGAAATGAACAATGGAACAAATGACGCTGCTGAAGACGTGTCACCTGAAAAAGCCACTGTCGAAGAAGAAACTCTACTCGGTTTTGAGAAGGGAAACAGTGAAGCCCTTGATGAAGTTACTACAACTGATGTGACTGTTACCGATGATAGGACAATTCCCAATGGAGCAGATGATCCCCTCGTGAAGCAGAAGCCAACGAGATGGAGACCAGTACGGAAGAAGATACGCCCCCATAAAATTAAGTGACTTTGTTGAATTTTAATTTTTGTGTTTGTTGTGTTTTAAATTCTGTACATTGAATTAAGTTATTGTTAATTATCTATTGGTTTAATGTAAGTGGCTATTGTTTGGGACAAACAATACTAAGGAAGGGGCAGTGATACGACAGTGGAAGTCACTTGACGCTAGTAACACGTCATGAGATTCTAGAACGATTATGTCTGTTCGTAGCACCTCTAGTCTTTTCTGTGCGACCTCAATTTTTGTATGTAAGTGCACCAGATGTAACAGTATTTAATTCGCTTTGAAATTTACTAATGTTTTCCATTTGTATTTCTTGCCATTGTTGTTGACTTTCCTGTAACTGTTGGAGACTTTCTTCCTGTTTCCTTTCTTTTTCCAGTTGCCACTGCTGTAATCTCTTATCTTGTTTATTTTCTTTCTCCTCCAACCACTGCTGTAGTCTCTCTTGTTTATTTTGTTGTTCGAGCTGCCACTGTTGCAGATATTTTTGCCACTGCTGTTGTCTCTCTTCTTTTTTCGTTTCTCATTCTTCTTGTTTCTTTTCTTTTTCCTCCAACAACTGCTGTAATCTCTCTTCTTGTTTATTTTGGTGTTCGAGCTGCCACTGTTGCAGGTTTTCTTGCAACTGCTGTTGTCTCTCTTCTTGTTTATTTTCCCATTCTTCTTGTTTCTTTTGCTGTTCTTGTATTGCTGCCATCAAATCTGTTAAGCTGTAGTTTGATTTGCCACCTCTGGTTTCCATCTTCTTCTTCTTTTTTATTTTCCATTCCACTCTCTGACACCAATTTGTTACGTCTTTGTTCGTTTGTTAATTTTCTGTAGAAATTCATTCCCAGAAACTTCAGCGATACAAGTCCTTTCTTAAATAAAACTAGTTTATTCTTTCTCATTACAAACTTTGTAATACACTTAATTTCCACAGTCACTTTAATTTAAACACACGCTATAATTCCCATACGATTAATGTGCTTTACTTACGGTGCGTACCGCCCGCTTGACTCAACTATCCGTGTCTATATCTTCAATCTCTCTATCTGCGATTCCAATTCTGATTAATTGTCTCGCTTTATCTGGCGCGCTTATATACAGGAATAGAGGGCGTCTAGCAAATACTGGATTATTCATGATGTTACCTGATCCTTCTAGAAACTCATCACGTGTTACCAGAGTCACGTGACTTCCGCTGTAGTAACAATTTATAAACCATAGGAACGCAATCCCAGTCTCGTGTGCACCAAATTAAGGAATTTTTACTTGAGCGAATCTCTGAGTTGAAACCAAACTGAAAGAAAAATATAAATAATATATATATATATATTATTAACTAATGGAATAATAAACATGTGGTTTTGTCCTGTACCACGATAATAATGTATTGTTACCGCAACGGAAGTCACGTGACGCTGGTAACACGTAATGAGTATCTGGAACGTTCCTGAAGGCTCGAGTGTTTGCTAGACACTCTCTATTTAGTATATATAAGACCGGCGAGAAGTGACAGCATAAGTAATTGAATTGCAAACAGGCAGAGATAGAGACGGACAATTGAGTCAAGCGCGGTAGTAAGTAAACTGCGTGAATCGTTCGTTGTGAATTATAGCGTATGTTTAAGTTAAAGTGACTGTGGAAATTAAGTGTATTGCAAAGTTGAGTTGAGAAAGAATAAACTAGTTTTATTTAAGATAGGACTTGTATCGCTGAAGTTTCTCATAAATAATTTCTAAGGAAAATTAACAAACGAACACAGAGACGTAACAGTATTAAATGTTTAAAATCTCTAAAATAGTTAATAACGCTGAAACAATGGTTTTCTCTTAGACTTTATAAGGAACGCCACCTTTTATTACAGCTGAGAGTTTTTAAATTATAACGATATTTAAAACTGTAATTCTACATATAATTCTTTATGTAACCAGTTGTTTGCAAAAAAATATATTTATATATTTAAAAATTTTTTTTCGGTTAAAATATTACAGAGGGCCAAAACACGGTTCAGTGGACAAAACGCGACTGTTCTATGATTTGTTCAGGTTTGGATTGATATCTCTCCTGCTTTGGAACTTAAAGTTCATGTATGAGTGATATCATCATCATCTAAACAAAGTAATAGTTTAGGTTATTGTTTGTAGGCCTATCTATACTTGATTGACAAGGTAAATTAGGTAAAAAAAAAAAGAGAAGAAAAAAGTTTAGTGATCTGTGCAAGCATCAAACTTGGTTTTAAAATTTAACTAAGTTTATATTACTGAAAGTGAAAAGCAAAGACTCCCCTTTTTTCAAACTTCACCCTCTACATTCCAGTGTCTACTGCATTTTATGTTTTTAGTTTTAGTACTAACTAGTAAATTAATAGTAATATGTACTTCTAATTTGTTATCGAATAACGAGTAACATTTACAAACTGTAATAAAAAAGTTATCTTGCGAAGTGCTGATTTGAGGACACAGAAATTAGAAAAATAGAAGTTAGAACAGAGGCGTCGGAACCATGAATGCTTTAGGCTGTAGCACCCCCCTCTTAGTTACTCCTTCCAACACCACTCTAGAACTAGAAGTTAGTCATGTAGTATGATGAAGAAACGACTATAATTTATAAATCACACAACGAGGTTATAATTATAAATATAATTGACGTGTATAGTATTTAGTATGTTAGCTCGTGTTAGTAATTATGAGCCTAACACTAGCAGTGTAACTGTAACTTAGAAGTTTGCTCATGAAGTTGTATAAATGAAACGTTGAGCAAAATATATATAACATTATTCTGGAGTTTATGATCGTTTTTTCATCACAGTTAGTACTGTAACTTGTGTAAGCTGAGTACTAGTAGTTAGTATAGCTGGCTAGTTGTTAAAAAATAAAGGAATACTCAATCTGATATTTGGGCTACTACAAATAGTACTACTAGTGTACCAGTGGTCTACACCTTTCCTTTTGTCTGTTGGCAAACTTGGGGTAAATTTACACCTCACTTCTAAAATTCTAGCTGGCACTAGAGCAGTTTATAATTATAAATATAACTTAAAGATATATTTAATAAGTTATGGGAGCTTATTTCCATGTTCCAAAAGTGACAAAACATCTGGTCTCATTATTTGTGGATAAAGAGTGCTTCAATAGAAATTGAGCATAAGTAAAACTTCAAGTATATGTTAGCATTATGAAGTTTAAGTTATCAAATGGCATTTGTTAAATATATTTTACTTTTGTTTGATAGAATTTAGGTTTCTGTAACTGGAATTACCTTAATAACTTTGAAAATAAAGGTATGCTACACACATATACTTTAACTGATCTGTGGAAATCGTATCCCCTTGTATTATGTGTTACTAAGGTAGGTGGAATTGGATTTAGGTCAGATGGGGCAGTAGAGTAGCATTTGTTCCCCCCCCCCCCCCAGTAAATACAAGTGTATACAATGCATACAAATTTCAAAATTTCTTTTAATTGGGGCCCCCAAGTGTTCAGGGCCCTGGTGCA
This sequence comes from Limulus polyphemus, assembly GCF_000517525.1. NCBI lineage: Eukaryota > Metazoa > Arthropoda > Merostomata > Xiphosura > Limulidae > Limulus > Limulus polyphemus. The sequence continues at coordinate 5,607 of NW_013671223.1, forward strand.
ACTGCTTCTTCTGCCCCACCCTTAATATGGCCTTGAATATAAAAAAGTTACATTTTTACTTTGATAACCTTACTTCCTTTTTGTTTTATATATGAATATTTAATATTTTAGTACAGTTAATGATTATTATTATTATTAACGATAATCTTATGATTATTTGAAATTTCTGTATGCTTTTCAATTACATTTTAATAATTATTTATGCATTTTTTCATTTTCTAGCATAATTATGAGTAGTAAGTCTGTGAAAACATCTTATCCTGATAGATCAATAAGTCAGCCACAACAGAAATACCAGAAATTTCAAAACTCAGAAGATGGGAATGCCTCTGGTAAAAGAATAGTTCAAGCATGTTCAACATCACAAGATATGAGCCTCTTTAGCAGGAGCTATGAAGGAAGAAAGAGAGGACCGCCACTTGACTCAGAACCTAGTGATCATCAGGATGTAATGTAGGTTTTGAAATTTTAGTGTACATCCAAGTGTTTCTGACACTGCACATTTAAAACAGGTGATATATATAAGTGAACTACTGTAGTTAGAATAGTTGTTGAATTAAGAGACATTAGTGAGCTAATTCCCAAATCTTTAAAAGTATATAATGAAAAAATTAGTACCTATCTATTAAGTATTTACTACTAGTACTATGTATAGCCACTTTATACAAAAGCATTAGGTACGGCATTCAATGAAGTTTAATTTGAAAGGTACTTTTTGTATATTTTTCATTAGAATTATTGTGTAACAGGCCTAGGCACTCTGTCTGTTGGATGGGTAAACTTTTCTAGTAGTTATGAGTATCATTAGGAGTAATTTTGTGTGAAGTAGCTTTTGTGATCCCATCCTATATTTTCAGTTATGTATATAGTAAGCTGAGTTTTTAGATTTAAAATTCTAATGAGCTTCTAGAATACATATGCAAATGTAAATATTTTTATATGTAAAATCTACTGATTAATTTAACTATACATTTATGAAATATTTAATGCTTTCAAGGATTACAGCATGTAGTTTGAAATTTGACTGATTATGATGAACAAGACTAGGTTTTAGTGGTGTGAGTAAATAAATGATTTTTTCTTATTTTCTAGATAATTTTTTTAATTGAGAGCATATGTACAGTTATTCTATAGTCTTTGGTGTGTGGAAATATTAAATGAATGTTATTCTTCTGGCAATGATAATAACTAGTTGTGTGTAGGAACATAGTAAAAAAGAAGGAATTGAGCCAGTTTATTATTATTCAAGCTAAATATTGTCCTTATGCTTATCCAATAAAATTTAGAAAGATGTTGTGCTAACAGCATATCACATCATTAAGCAAAATATTCCACAAGTTTATTATTACTAATAACCAAAATCTGTTGGAGAGCAAGTTTACATTTAGTCTTCAAAAGTTTAAACCTATTACACCTAATATTTTAGATTTTATTTCCACTGTTTTTTTTCTTTCAATATTTTGTAACTCTAAATTTTCAAGATTCTTATTTAGTCTATGGCAATTTACCAGATAAAATGTTGTTGCACTCAGAATGCATTTACCCAAACTTACTTGAGTATGAATGAAGCTCAGAAGTGCTTATGCCCTTGTAATATATAAGTCTTAGCTATTTGATAACTTAAGCATGTTACTGAGCCAGGACAAAATGTACATTTTCAATTAAAGCACCATTAGACGAAGATTTTTGTAAATTTCCTTATTTTACTATGATAAATAGCTATCCCACATTCTGGAATTAGATAAAGTATGGCATGCATTGCTTATGTTGGTTGAAGAATAAACACTGAAGACTCGTAGTGAGTAAATAAGATTGCAAAAGTCAACATATATCTATAGGTTATGTGTAGGTACAATATTAGATGTACACAAGCTCAGTCACTGTAACAGTATTAAAAGAATAAGAGTGTTCATATTGTTATGTCTCCATTTGTTAATTGATTTTCTGTAACTTCGTTCCGACGAAACTTTAGCAACACAAGTCCTTACTTAATAAAATTGGTTTATTCTTTCTGAATATAACTTTACGATACACTTAATTTCAATATTCGCGCTAAAACAAACACTATAACGATGACTGCAGTTCAATTACTCATTACCTACACACACATAACATTATCCTCCCGTCACGTTGTCACCCTCTTTTATATACCAGACTACCCTATATCTAGTAATTGCTGGAGCATTCGCCAAGGTACAGGATAGTTCTAGAAACTAGAGGGCGTGAGAATAGTCACGTGATCTCGATGACGCAACAATATGTAAATTTTGAAAAATACCACTGTAACCTGTTTATATATGTAACTTTATTTACATTATAACATCAAGTAAACAAAAAAGAATATGTACATGCTTGTTTATGGAGTCGACACTTATGTGATCTCTCACTAGAGTCATGATTGTCATGCTTTGTGTTGTACGATGTGGCATAAGAACTTAAGAAAAATTAAGGGCACAAAATCCCATTTGGTAGTCACACTTCAACTCACAAAAACAAACAAGCAGAGCATTGTATCAAAGTTAAATGTAGCTCTTCACATGTATATACCCTATCTGACAAAACTTTTGGAATAATTCAAACTATCATTTCACACCACATTAGGAAAATTATTTTATAAGTTTGTCTAACCAAAATTTAACTTTGTTGAAGTACAAGTTTACATCTAGGTTTCCAAAATTGATAAAACCTATTACACCAAATATTCATGTTTATATTTTTCAACCTTTTCATTACACCTTAAACAGACCACCCACAGGAATTCTGTATAAACCCCTACAATTATGGACATCCAAATCAAGTTACTTATAATTTTACTACAATGTAAATAAAACAAAGTCAAAACTTTAAATCACTCCTAGTAGCTAAAGTAATTTAATTCAGGTATCATTCAAGAAGTTCATCTTTGCATTCATTCCATAGTGTTGATAAACTACATGTGCATCTAAACCATGCTGCTTAGCAGTGCCAGTTATTGGTATTTTTTGATATAATTTTAGTCAGTTGTTCCATGTTGTTTTCAGACATGTGAAAGAATCTGGATACTGAGATGCTTTTACTTCTTAACCTCTTTAGATTAACGTAACATGTAACATGCTTCTTCACAAAACACAGATAGAATGGGTTGTATTTGGTACAGTTGTACCAAAAATGGTAGCTTTGTACATGTAGCAGCAGAATTATTATTATACTTATAGGAAAATATTGTGGTGATAACTGGTTATTGGAATTAGATTAAAGATGAAAAATATTTTTACCTTATTTTGCTCATACCACTGTTTCATCTTATACTCATATAAAATTACTTAAGTACAAAGAAAATTAGTGTTACTGAGCTATTCAAAAATATCTTGTATTTTAATAAAAACTGTAGTAAGCCTATAATACATTTGTATTTAAGTGAATTCAAATAGCTGAGCTTTAAAGAAAGTATAAAAACATACATTATATGGGTAATTAGTGTCAAATTAAACTTACTTAATTTAAACTATGGCAGATTTACATTTGAAATCTATGCTTTTATTAGTTTTAATAATAAAAAACTGCCTTGTATAACTAATTTTACTAAATAACTTGTCACAATTAGCCTAGATATGGATTCATCATCATTACCAGCATTTGAAATAAAACTGTTAATTGACAGCTTATAAAGGTGAGAATGACATTTAAACAAATTTCACATTTGTAACTGATGTCTCAAAATAGGCAAGATGAAGTGATGTTAATTAAGCATTGAATTAAGTAGAAATTTGAGATATCAATGTATTGTATGTGCATGTGTCCAGATCTTGTAAGTCTGTATTTTTGCTTGGAAAGTCAGAAAAAATATTTTGGAAAGAATTTGGCCACACTTTAAGGGGACTAAAACTATACACACACTACTTCAAAAGAGGCCTCACTAATGTTGTACAAAATTGTATTAACTTTGGCTCTTAAATTCAAAATTCATAGTAATTGAACAAAGTACTTTGCTTTTTTCATCTCAATCAACTAAACACTAAGCAGTGGCCTTTTTAGTTTTATTCGTTTACACAATTCCTTTTTTTGTCTACAATTCCAGTATTTTTCTCACACTAGAAGTGCATCTATTCCAAATTTACTTTCCCAAAGTAGATAACTTCACACTTCTCAGTTTCATATTCATTTTATCCTTTCTGGCCCTGGCACCAAGAGTTTCAAGATCCTTTTGAATATGACAAATATTTTAAGTACAGTAGTTTTAAGTACCTAGTTCCAAATAACTTACATGCTGAAAAACCACCCTATTGAATTTCTAAACAAAAACTGACCATTCAAAGTATTGGTTACAATATTGTTGCGTCAGCGAGTCACGTGACTGGTGTGGCACCACCTATTTTCTAGAACTATCCTGTACCTTGGTGAATGCTATAGTATTTACTAGATATAGGGTAGTGTGGTATATAAAAGATGGTGACAACGTGACGAGTGAATAATGTGTGTGTAGATAGTGAGTAATTGAACTGCAGACACAGGGTATTGTTGAAGTTAACGTTCGTTCGTTAGTGTTTGTTTTAGCGCGAATATTGAAATTAAGTGTATCGTAAAGTTATATTCGGAAAGAATAAACCAGTTTTATTAAGTAAAGACTTGCGTCGTCAAAGTTTCGTCGGTACGAAGTTACGGAAAAATCAATTAACAAACGAAGACGTAACAATATATTATGTGCATATATACTAATAATACACTAAAAAGGGCACTAACATTTTCAGTATAATAATTCTAAAATGTCTAAAACAGCAATATTTCGTTTACTACCTACCTACCTGATCACATCAATGGGGCTAGCACCTAGATGGCTCGGACTATCACCATAAGATTTCTTCAGTTTACTTGACTAGTCTGTGGGTATCCGCTTTTGATATTCAATAAAATCCATATATATATATATATATAAATATAAAATCCATATATATATATATATATATACAGGTAAACATATCTTGCATCTACTTAAAAATATTTTCAACCAAACGGATGGCACTACATATGGATGGATAGACACGGGACAGTTTCTAAAGGTAAAGTACATACAGGTATAATATAAAAAGTAAACAAATGAGAGTATTAAAAATTATGAATTTTAAAATGAAGTAGTGATCCTGCTACAAAAATAATGAAACAAGAATTAAAACCATAATCACAAATTTATAAAATTTAATACCTACTTTGGCAACTTTTTACACTTATCTGTAGGCCAAAGTTGGGATTAAATTTTACAAATTTGTGATTGTGGCTTTAATTCTTGCAAACATTATAGCTATCGGGGATATGGCTATACTGAAAGTTTATAGATCTTGTGTCCATTCCATGAACATCTAAAAACTTAACAAATAAATAGGAAAAAAAATAAAATTTGAACAGAAAGTAGGGATCGTTGGTTATTTGTAGAACTGTTATAAAAAGCATCCAAAACAAAATAAATGCCACAATAAAAAGTACACAAACAAGTAAGGTGATACTAGTTGGATAGATTTTAAAATGATTTTCAATCCCTACTGTGGTTGGAAAATTCAGACTGCTTCATTTAGCTATACGGATCACAATGCCAACCAAAATAGGGATTGAAAATCATTTTA
>NW_013671223.1:11925-23755 GCF_000517525.1 Limulus polyphemus
TAAAATGATTTTCAATCCCTATTTTGGTTGGCATTGTGATCCGTATAGCTAAATGAAGCAGTCTGAATTTTCCAACCACAGTAGGGATTGAAAATCATTTTAAAATCTATCCAACTAGTATCACCTTACTTGTTTGTGTACTTTTTATTGTGGCATTTATTTTGTTTTGGATGCTTTTTATAACAGTTCTACAAATAACCAACGATCCCTACTTTCTGTTCAAATTTTATTTTTTTTCCTATTTATTCTGTATAGAATCATCTTTTAGAGTCTTGGTATCATCAACAAATTTGGAAATATTACTATCAAAAAAGTATTCAAATTATTGGAATGAATAATAAACAACAAAGGCCCTAAAACAAATCTTTGAAAAATATCTGTTTGTCAATACTCTCTGCTTTGAATCTTGAAGCCAGTCAGAAGGCACTTTTAGAACAATTTTAGTACAGACAGATCTTGGATGTTAGAATAATCTAACTTTTCTTAGGTGGTGAGCAGTATAAGTTAATTAAACTCTGTTAGAGTAATTATAAATGCTGTTATTCAAGTAGTGACAATTCCTTATTCATAAAAAAATATTAATTTTACCTTTCTTATAGAAAACATTCTTATTATGTTGTGAAAATATTATTTACTGTACCTGATTTTGTAGTTAATATACTTTACTAATAACTCTAACTTATAAAGTTAAGTCATGATGTAGCAGTTGAAAACTGCTTTGATTTTTACTTCTATAAATTAGAAAATAATATTTTTATTCAAATTTCTTGTGTAAGAATTCTTCACTTAGCTAAAATTCTTGTGAACAGCATATGTGTAGAAAATTTACATCCATTTTAATTTTTAGGTAAGGATAATTCCTGTGGTTATAATAATCTAACAAATATTACCCTTTAACTATTACCAGCGTGTAATTTCTGGCATGTCTAACACATTACTCAAGTTACTTTTAATTACATAATGCTTAGTATTCATTGGCAATGAATAAATGTTAGACTTAAAACAACTGTACAGAATTCCTTGTAAGTTGTGAAAATGAGTAGATAGCACACTGTATATTCAGATGTACTCTTGTGTGCATGAAACACGAATATTATCTTTCAACTGTACATAGAATTTCTAGTGCATGCTGACAATGAAAATATTACATAGCAAGTCTCATTTTTTTAACCTTCTAATGACAAATAACTGGAGGTAAATGAATGCTGATTTGAGTTTATTGAACATATGAACAACAGTGAGGTTATATATCTATATATATATATATATATATGCTATGGATGAAACTACCCTTTGTTGTTTCTGTCTCTAGTCATGTGTAGATTTAATGTGATATGCATAACGTTTTTTGCCTTAAGACAATATTGAGGATAGGCTACTTAATAGAAGTTATGTTTTTATTATTTCAAACCAGGATGTTTTTCTTATTTTTCAGTCATTGATCTGTTGTTTTTATATTTTAGTTAAGTAAAGTTCTATCATTCTTTCTGCAAGTATATAAGCCCTGGATATTCTGTACTTATGTATAGACCCATAACTACTATTGTAGTGAATACATTTTACTTATTTTTCACCATTAAAAAAAGGTGACATTCACAATGTAGCAGTCAGAAACTACTCTGACTTTACTACTCTGTAGCTACCAATGTATATATTTTATATCTAGGTAAATGTTTTGTGCAGACAATTGAATCTAATTAACCTTTTATGTGAACATGGTGGAAATAGTCATAAATTCACATTAGTCTTCATCTCAGGCTATGTTTACATAACACAGTGGCCATTCAGTAGTGCTTATATTTACTTGTTCATGTTTTTGTTTCATCATTTTTGTAGTGTTTTGTTCATACCCTAATGAAGGAAATTTTGTACAAATTATTGTGGGCTGTGATTTTATCTTTTCTTGAATATTTAAAATGGGAATGATGTGTAATGTAGGTAATCTAGGATTGTGAGATACTGCACTAGGACTTTGGTTTGTTTTAGTAGTGTGGTATAGGTACAATCCACTCTGTTTATGAAGTGTACAAAAGCCAGCTCCAGCAACCAGAAAGTTACATTAGAGCTTTGAAGTTAGCAAGTTTCTTGGTGAAGCCTCGGCATGTTTTATTTATGTGTAAAAAATATTTTGTTTATTATTTTGCATGAGTGTTTCGGTCTTCATTGCTGTTTGTGTTCATTTTATTATTCCACAAGCAGATCCTTTTTATTTTCATGTTATGCCAATACTTCATACTTACCTTCATATCACAGTCATTTCAAGTGTAAGAAATGTCAGTAGTAGTATTATATGAATTACAACCTTCGTATCTATTCATGCATAAAAGTTGCCTTTTCAGTTATGTATAGATAGTAAACTTTAAACTAACACTAACAGAAGCTTAAAATACCCCAAGTTTAAAAAACTTTTCAACCTAATCAATAACAAATGAGTTTTGCTTGTTTTTAGACATTAATTATTTTTGTTTGATAAATTCTGTGTTTTGACATGTTTAGTTTTACCTTGTAGCACAGAATCTTCTTAATTATACTTTAGGTCAGAGCTTCTCAATCTTTTCCAATATCATTCACCCCTACAAGTTTTTCACTCACCCCAGTTAAAAAAAAAGACAAAAGAAATACTAAATTAATATGCACAATTCTTTATTATGGCTTAAATATACATCAAACTACAACTAGAATGAATACAATATAAAATAAACAAAAATAAATGTATTTATCCAACTACAACTGGAATAAATTCACCATTCATCCCGATTCTGATCTCATTAACCCCTGTGTGAATGGTTCATGCACGTGAGAAGCATTGCTTTAGAGTTTAGATGAATGATATTTATTGTTTAAATGTTTCTAAATTTATATATATTATTGTAACTGAATATGCAATCTGTAGTTTTTTCTTTGTGAACAAATGTATCAGTATGTGTATTTGTTTTATTTGCACGATTTTCCGTTTCTACAGTTTTGTTATTAATAAACACACATTGGTGCGTTTATTAGTGTAGCTGTGTACAGTACTGTTCATCGTTTTTACTATCTGTTTAACAATGCATGTGACTGGCATCTGTTTGCACTTTCACGTGAAATCTGAACTATGTAACAATTATATTTAGCTACTGTCTGAGAAGAATAAAAAATTAAAGTTCCTAATAGAAAAAAAAACAATTGTTTTTTTTAATTTTCGTTTTTTTTTATATTATTAACATCTTCATAAATCGTTACACGAACTTGGGTGTGTTAGAATTATGCAGCTTGGAAAAATATAAGATTTGGTGTTATAGCAGATGATAGCAATTTCATCTGTAATTTCAAAAAATGTGATATGGTTGATGGCAAAACGAACAAAGCCACATTAATGTTTTATTTTGTCCCACATTGGCTCAGTGGTAAGTCCGCAGGATTATATCGCCAAAAATTGGGTTTTGGTACTGGCGGTGGACAGAGCACAGATGGCCTGTTGTGTAGTTGTGTGTTTTAACTACAAACAATCGTTTATTAAAGTAAAACAGTTTCGTTTATTGATATTCTTTTTTAGTTCATTTAAATAAAGATCCTCATGTCTACTGAATGAAAAGAAATAACCTGACCTTATCACAGGTATGCCATTAAAATCTCACTTGGCGTGCCTTTGTTTGCCCATGAATTCCATTTCTTTACATTAAAACGTAAACACTTTTTATTTACATTGGTAAATTGGTGTAAGAAATATACAAAATGATAAATAATTAAAGTGAAATATAATTAACAGACAACTAAATAAAAATATAGATGTTGCTGCCATCTGGTAGCTTCTGTATGGTTGGTGGTTCGAAATTAGGGGCAGCGCCACGCTTCTTGAACTGCACATTGACAGGACTCCATAATTGGTTGGAAAGTCTTTACTTTAGCCAGTGTTAAAAACTTCTAGCTGTAATCATAACCAAAGGTTCTCATAACTGACTTGAAAAATTATTGACTTGACAATGTTAATTCAAAAAAAAACATAATATTAATCAAATAAGAGTAGTACTGTATTTTGCCATATTTAACAGAAAGAAACATATGTTAATTGTTACAAAATAATAAAAAACAACACAAAACATATGTTAATTGTTACAAAATAATAAAAAACAACACAAAAGTGATACTTTGCTTTTTAACAGTCACCCCCCCCCCCCCAAGTAGCACAGCGATATGTCTATGGACTTATAACGCTAAAAATTGGGTTACGATACCCGTGGTGGACACAGTACAAATAGCCCATTGTGTAGCTTTGTGCTTATCTACAAACAAACAAAACTGTCATATGAATTCTCTCTCATTCTGTATTTTTTAATTAGGCAAACACTTCATAAGTGAAGTTGTGTTCAAGGCTAATAAATGTTAACCTACAAAGTGAAGTGCTATCTAATGAATTATCTGTAACCCATAAACCTTTGTTTTTTATAAGGTATTATAGTAGGTCATGCACTTGTAATACATTCAATTCTTGAATATATATGTTTTTTCGTTTTTCCGGTATTTTCCCGATATTTACAAATCCATGTGGATCAATTTCATGTAAATTAATGTTTATATAAGCTATTACGTTTGTCACTTTATTTCTAATAAATCGTTTATATTTGGTGCTTATTATCACTGTAGTAGTTAGGGTGTCGGTTCTCAACCGGTGGGGCGTGAACGTCTGAATGATGCTTTAATAAACTAAAAAGTGATTTTGTAAAAAAACATTATTATTATTATTTAACTTAATTTTTTTAACTGCGCTTTTAAGTATAGAACCAATCAGGGATACCGTTGCACTTTTTTTTGGGGGGGGTGTATGCAAGTACTAAAATGTTTACGGTGAGTTAAGGAAATCATACAGTGTGTGATATTGTTTTGATATGTTAAAAATATGCTAATATATGCTAATTCAAAAAGTAGACAATCTGTAAATATCAAACATATTAAAGTTTTCATTTGGTTAATGATAATAAATTCTATATTTAAATGTCAGTGAAGCGACAATTTGGAATGCGCTGAGAAAACGTTATTATATGCTTGCGTTCCTAAGTATATTGTAGCTGACTGTGGGCAACAGTTGGCTCGTGTTTTGGGTTAGAAAACAAACATCAGTCGATTGGAAGCTTCTCATAATGTGAAGTAAAGGATATATTAACTTTATGTTGTGTGTATATAAATTTAGTTTCACTGGAATTTTGTACGGAAGAAAATTTGCGTATTTGTCGCAAATTCGATGTGATTTATGATATGTTAGTATAAACTGCTTTTGTTGTGGATGAGATTCTACTTATTATTTCTTCCCTTTCCATTAATCCAGAATAAAACAATTTTATTGTTGCTCGCCTTTTTTTTTCTTTATTTTGTTAGTCCTTTCAAACCCGATGCTCATAAATAAAAATTCAATTTCTTATTAAAAAAGGGACAGTAAAAGATAAGGCGTTATTAATTTCTTGAACTTGTAGCTGTAACTATTATATATATATATTAGGTCAATCATTGTTGAGATACCTTGTTGTTTGCCACGCCTACTTTGCCACGTTTGCATGTGCATGTGAGTACGTGGTCTTATTATCAGAGCGGTCGAGTCCATTCCTGAACACGAGTTTCCTGTACCTTCCAGGATATATAGCTGTTGTAAAAAGCAAGGGAATTTGTATGTTTTGTAAGACGAGAAACTGAGTAATTGCTCGTGACCGAACCAGTAATTAAGAGTAGTACTGTATATAACGATTTGAAGAAAGAAGTGAAATTCGGTACAAGTTTTTCTTCGTTGTAACTTGTTAAAGTTGTTTTATTTAAGAATTGTGTAAATATCATTTTAGCCTGTAATTTGCGCTGTTAGTTGACTTACAAAAACCCAGGATCACAACTTTGACTGGCTAGGTTGTATTATTATTATTATTAATGGATTATGTGGTTTATTTAATAGTACGTAACTTGGTGCATAGTCATCAACAGTAATTAGACGTCTCCCCTGTGGCACAAGTTTATATGTTGGTAGTTGCATTGAGAGTAATTTTGAATGTGGTACATTATTCAACTTAAGTGTGTTATATTCGAATTTTTTTAATCCCATGTGCGTCATTATACCACTAGATAATGCTATGTAACATTATATAAAGAATCATATTTAAACTATAACTAAAGTATGTCAAAAAAACTTGATAAAATTATTTAAAAACCAAGTCATAAAAGACAAATGAGAAACTAGTCTGTCATATAGTTTTTCTCAATTTGTCTTTTATGACTTGGTTTTTAAAATAAGTTTATCAAGTTTTTTGGCATACTTAGATTCCATTACTTCAATTTATGTTAAAACTCAAGCGTATTTGGATAATAAACATTCACCTTAAATCATAAAATAAATAATTATTATTTTGAACTTTTTTTTCTTCTGTACAGTTTATCGGTTTTAATAAACTTACAATTATCACAAGAGGACCGTATATGTTGTTATTAGTGGGAGTCAGATCGTTAATATCACTCGTTTATTGTCTGGAATCTGTATTTCAAACTGTTATCACTCGTACACTTCACTTTAACTTTGCTCATAATGTTCTTAACGTATTATTAAACTTATTAAAGTTTTTACTTTAACGTAAGATTTCAAAATTGATAGTTTTGTTTAGCTTACTTTAAACGTTCTCTAGTCTTTTTTATTTTTGTTGTTAATCCTTTAAACTCCTTGCTTTTGTAAACTTTTGATATCTTATTCTTTTTCGTTTTGTTAAATCTCCTGTATTCTTCTTGTGAAACTGTTAGCTTTTTCTGTTTTCTTAAATTGTTATAATTTTACTTGACTAAACTTTCTCTTACCTTAAACCAGATTTTTATATTTTAATAAAACTCTCATAATTTATTTTATTGCTTCTTTGATTATATTTTTTATATTTTTTTTTATTTCCTCTAATGTCTATTTCATTAACCCATTGTCTTACCTTGTCATCGTACTTATTCGAAAAGTAGTTCCTAATCAATTGATGTATATATAAAACATTAATTAAAGCTTAGTCTTATAATCATTCATAAAATAAAATATTTTGTGTTATGTATTACGAGTTGTACATCATTCGCAAAAAAATACTATATATGGGTCAAAATTTCGAGGAAAATTGTAAGGCAATGGGTTAAATTTGCTTCTAACTCTGTGTTTAGTTGAGCTTCTTCTCAGACTATTTAATTAAGCGTGCATAAAATCAAAATGGTCAAGCTTTTCCTAACCCTGTTGTGTTAAACTTCTGTTTTTTTGTGTGTTTTGTTAAAACTTCCTGCAATATTTTACTTATGTGCTCTTTGTACATATTTTGTTTGTTAAACTTTCCTTTTATTATATAACTTATAGAAGTAAAAAAAATGGTATAAAATACCAATTTTGTTAAATTGTAATTCCTTCTAAACTTAAACAATTATTTATCGATAGTACAGTTAGTCTTTGAGGTGATGTCTATAATTTACTCATTGTTAAACAATTCTACTGTTTAGAGAATTAACTGAATCTGTATTTGTATGTTGTTCTTCAAAAAAAGAACGAGGCTATAGGATTTGTTTCAGTTAACTAACAATAACACGTTTATTTTGTTCTTTAATCGAAGATCTTGCACAGGAGAGATGGACGTGGAAGCACTTAGGTTAACGTTAAAACAGTACGACCAGGAACACCTGCTGAAATTCTGGTCGTGTTTAACAAGTAAACAGCGTACTATGTTATACAAGGAGTTGTCAGATATGGATTTGGAGGAAGTTTGTAATATCTATAGAGAATGTAATCAAAATTCGGGTGAAGAGAATGAGAAGTTAGACGAGCTGCTTCAACCCATCCCGTCCGAGCTTCACGGTGGTGTGTCCAGCAGTAGTCCGGAAAAGATCGCTGATTTAAGAAACATTGGTAAGTTTCTGTTACAGTTTGTTACTTTTAGAAATTAGTATTGTATTTCTTTCGCTTAACTTCAGAGAAAAGTAATAAGTACTCATAATAAAAGATAGTTTCTTTTAGTGCTGTAACTTCTGCAAAGCTGAAATAATATTTTTTAATAATTAGATTAAAAGTTTTAATTGAAAATAGTTTATCTATGGTATCGCATAGGTAACGTTTGTTCTGTCGAACGTTACATCTATAGTAAGACATTTTATAAATTCTTTTAACATATCATAGTGATATAAATACATTTTTTTAGTTTCCTTGCAAAACGTTATTTTTATTTCGAATTTACGTGATTACCCTCTTTAACTATACCTTACGTATACCGTTATTTTATAGTAGTCTGTATTCATATCTTAAAGTTTTACTCGGAATGGTAATTTGTACACTGAAATAAAACACGTATAGCCTAAGTAAATTCGACTGATATGAAGTAAATAAGCTCAACCCAGTTCCTGTATAAATAAATTCTATAATAATGAAGAATGTTAAAATATATGAGACTAAACCATGTAAAATGTAATTAATTATATTAAACTATTTACCATTGTGAAGGAACAAATTAAGAATATAAAGACAAAACCATCTATACAAAATAAAGGAATGAGTGCAAATAATAATACAGACTGGTATAAAAGTGATTTTTAGTCAGAGCCAGTAACGACACCAGTCTGTATCTGTTGCGAATTTTGATCATGTGATTGTCTGGGACCCACAAGTTTATATCCGGGCCAAAACGCTGTTTATTTGTCAAGAATAACTATATTTTAAAGACATGCCCTGTAATTTACAGGTTTTCACAAAGTTTTCTCTTGTAGTTGAGATCTTAACAGTGCACTGCTTTGATTGGTGACACGGTCAATTCTGGGTAGACTGTGCTGTTGAATAGAGCGAGTGATGTGAAATTAAGGCTGGTTTTTATATGATAAACGTATTATTTTTATATTTATGTATATATTTTGGAGACGGAATAAATAATTAACTTACCTTTAAAGACTTGTGTATGTATGTATGAGAGTACTTCTATGCATTAAACTTTAACAAAATTACAACGTACAAGATCCAGGCTGTACACACATACCATTGATAAAAATTAAAAAAAAAACTTTGGAGTAACAGTAACCTATTAAGATTTAAAATATATGTCTTCATGTACAAAATATGGTTGGGCATGGTTGAGAAATTCGTGGTTGGCGTCCCTATGGCACATTAATATGTTCCGCATTTTGGAGCTGTGAGTGCGCTATAAGAGTGATGGTTAACTCGACTATTCGATTTATCAGATAAGAATAGCCCAAAAGTTAGATGGATACTGCTGAATAGCTGCCTTTCCTCTGTCCCCAGTTGGTGAGAAGCAATTTTCATAATGCAAAAATCTTGGGTTCGGCTTTTCGCGGTGGACATAACGCAGATAGCACTTTGTGTAGCTTTGTGCGAAAATTCCGAAAGAAAGAAATAATGTGTCAAAAATAAACTTGTGCATTCCTTTTCACTATTCCTTTGGATTGATAACAGTTTTACACTATATTTATGTTAGTTCGCAGTCCTTTCTTAGATTAGCTTAAATGCATCTCATCAAAAACATACTTTTATTGAAAATACCTAAAAGGAGATTAAGAGTTAGTATTAAAAATATATATTTGTATGAACGTTCTGCATGATATACTGTGAATATTTAATTCAGTATTGACTATCTCAGCTGTAATTTTTCAGGGTACTTGTACGACTTATTAATCTTTAAAACGAAACGTTTCGTAAATATGTAAGTGACAAGGTTAACGAATATATTTTTCGTAAGTATTTAAGTGGTTATTATTAACTTTTGAAAGCACTTATGTTTTCTCATTTGTTTTTAATGAAAAGCGTTAAACGTTAAAATATAATGTTTAAGTTTTTTTTATCCGTATTATTTTTTGTTTTTCGATTAAAGTTCAAAAAGTGACTGAACTACAGACTATTAATTTGAAGGGATAATGCTTCATACCTGCATTACATAACACTTAACATTAGGAATCTCGTAAAAGTAATACACGAAAAACATTAAAACGCTCAAAAACTAGGAAATGAAACTAAGATTAGAGGCACAGCTTTTAGTCAACATAATGTTATCATCACAAAATTAAACCAACATAAGCAACGATCAATGAATACAAATGGGAGGAGTCAAGACTTTTTATTAAAATTTAATTATAACATTTCATACAAAAAATAAAAAAATAGGGTTAAGTATGTTAATATTGATGCGGGAGTAATAAAAATAATCCCTTTCTCTGGAGAATAAAGAATAAAATAATTAAAGTAACAATTTTTTTTATTACAAGAACACTTGTCACGCCAGTTTGTGTAGCTGAATCGATAGATGTCACAACAGTCGCAAGGGATTTTTCACTATGTAGTTGTTTGGAAACTTGTATTTTAATTAAGGTACTTCGTGAAAAATATTTGAGTTCATAAACATTTTTATTTATAATGAATTTTTAAGCGTTTGTTAATTCGTTTTGGGAGTGAGGTTAAAATTAACTATAGATGTTAAGTATTTCATAAAAGTTTTTACTGTGAAAAGGTTATGTCAGAATATTATATGAATTAATTCGCCACGTTTTGGCTCACTAATGGAAGCTTTCTTTGTTGCTTATCAAAACTGTGAAAGCTATCTATTCGAAAATGTCGAGTTTCACTCGCTGTAAGTCTAAATACATTTGGTGTACATTGAATTTTACTCATTACATGTCGTTCTGTGTTCGCTATATAATGATCTCCATAAAACTTACGCGAAACAAGCACGCACCGCCCGACAGAGGGCGAGTCATTAACTTGCATCAAACCAGTAAATTTCACACAGCATGTGACCATATTTTGAACTGTTCTCGCTAGAAGTGACTTGCGTAGCTATTAATATTATAAACGTTTTAATAGTTAATTAAGTCCGTGCCCAGGAGACAACTGAAGTATAAAATATTTGTTTTTATATGATTGACACGTTGTTACTGCTTTAACATTTCACAGACTGATACTGATAGTTGAGACCAATGACTTTGGTTGTTGTAGTTGTACGTGTAAGTTAACTGTGTACGACGTCGCCAAACTTGGTTTATGAGAAGTAATACTGAAGATGTTTTCACATTTGGGTGCAACTTACATGTGATACTTTTGTAGTATAATAATACTAAATACCTTACTCCCCCGTAGTATATATTTCTTATTTACAAAATTCTTAAAATTAATTTTTTTAAGTTATAATTTTGAAACATGCTGAATGTAGTTGAGATTTTGTGCAAAATTTAACCTTTTGTAGCTTGAATGTCCAGGAACTTATTTATTGTTTAACGGGATAGTTTTATTGTTTCCTTCTTGCTCTTGCATTTGACGGGATTCCATGCAACTGTCATATGAAGCAGAGATACTTCTGTGATATGTTGTCCCTTTTTTTTTCTTTTCTGATTGATCAGCTACAGGGAGAATGTGTATTGTGAATGCAATTTTGGTGGTCTTTGATCAGGTTTGTTCCAACTTTTAAGGAAGGCAGTCTGTTCTCTAGTCTGAGAGAGCCATAACCTGCGGTAAAAGTCCAGTTTTTATCAACCTTATTTTCAGTGCTAATTATCCACATTTTAAATCCACTTAATTTTGAGTTCATTCAGTTTCATTTTATCTGGAGAACATGTAATACAATATATGATGTGTGAAATAAATGTTGTGTTAGTCAAATTTGTTTATTTCTTCTTTTCTGAACTTTATTTCACATAAACTTTCCATCCAGCCAAATCTTCAAATCTCTTGTTAGGGGGTAGTTTATGTACCATTATTTTTCGGTGTATAAGACACACTTTTTTACCCCAACATTTGATGTCAAAATCTACTTGCGTGCTATACACCGAAGGTATGAATAATATATATGTATATATATATATATATACGATATACACT